>NC_140175.1:38673934-38746434 GCF_963971535.1 Notolepis coatsorum
TGCCAGCGCTATTTGTCTATGGAGAAAGTCCCCTTCTTTGCAGGGCTATAACTTTTTAAATTCTATTGCTACATTGCCATTATTAGGGCCCATTCAAAGTCCTATATGTATTGTTCATTGTGTAGCAACGTTAAACTTTTTCATTCACATATTCATAGTAAAGTATGGTCTAATGCAGGGGTGGGCAATTATTTTTCCCGGGGGCCGAATGAGCAACTGAAAATATGTTGGGGCCGGGCCAAAATTCCAAACTCAATTATGCATAATATACATTTTATTTCTATATAAAAAGCAGTAAATGGCATTGTTTTGACCCCTGGTAAGAGTGTATGTTATTATTTGGCAATTAAAAGGTGAGGTTATAGCTTTCAAAAATATCATTTATTCAAATAGAATTTATTTCCAAAATGATAAACAAAATGTGAAACATTAATAACAAAGGGAATTTTGAGTTTCATATACTATTGAAACAATGATTTTCTTAGCTTTCTAAAGACATCACATCATCTTATAGCAAAAAATAAACAAGACATGTCACTGAACTGTGTAAAGAAAAGTGTCCCAGTTTTGTAGCCTTTTTTACTTTACATGCCTATATTAAACATTTTATGTTTTCAGAACTGTGCAAAAAAAAGAAAAAAAAATATCAAGTGTCCCATTTCACTTGTTATATTTCCACATTTTAGTGTTCTTCAGTTCTTTTTTTTCATTCAGTGTGAGAAATCCAGTCTCTGTTGAGCTTTAACAAGTCCATCAAAGTCAGGTTGCATGTCTGAGGTGGAGATGCGAAGCACAGCTGCCAGATGTTCATCAGTGAGAGAGGATCTGTACCTGGACTTGGTAAACGTCATGACTGAGAATGTCTGTTCACATATGTTGGTGGATCCAAAGAGAACCAACATCTTCTGAGCATGTCTCCTAAGCGTATACTGTGCGTGTGAACGTTGACATGGAAAAAAAAAAAGTAAAAAAAATAAATAAATAAAATATTAAAAAAAAAAAATTTTTTATTTTTTTATTTTTTTTTAATTATTATCATGTAATCTTTCGCGGGTCGGTCAGAATCATCCCGCGGGCCGGATCCGGCCCGCGGGCCGTACAATGCCCAGGTCTGGTCTAATGTATAAGTGTTTTCATCTCTTTCTGCAGCTTTCTCCAGAACGTGATATATAGCCCCAAATGCATTATATTGATGATGAAATACAGTTTGATGGCAATCAGCGCGATATAAAAAATTCCAACTAGACGTACTTCTAGAAGTTACTACACGTCATCTGATGTTGACCGGATGGGCGAGGGGGCGTTTATAATTCCGTGGGCAGCGTGTATACCAATCATCTAATTTGGGTCAAATGTTGATAATAGCAGTTAGTATCGAAGACGGTAACGTTACACGCTGAAACTCACCCCAGTCTCCGCGCGCCGTTGGGCGATCATCGTCGAGTAGAAATCTTATCATTATGGGATATATTTTTACCCGGTCCATCTCCAGCTTGTATAATGGTATATACGTCCAAATCATGTTGTTTATCGAGTTATTGCCAATCGATCACCGTGTAGCGTGACGAGCCAGAGTCCCATGACCTATACCGAGCGCCCGGAAGTACTACGGTCGTCATGACAACCTCTATTCAACATCCTGTTTGGCGATTGCGCCGATCGGCCACCAGATGGCGCTCCTGAACCGCCAGAGAGCTCAGGCCAGCGGAGGGGACATATGAATCCGATCGCAGATTTTTGAAATATTGATATAAGGACGACGTAACGCGTCCTCCGGCAACTTTAGCATGGCCAGCAAAGACGTCTAAAGACGGGTCCCGGCAGTCAAAGTGTTAAAAACGGTGAAACCAAATAAAATACTAGAATAAAATAATTTAAATAAAATCATCAGTCACTAATTAAAAACTATAGGAACAGCGAGGACAAAAAGGGTGCCTATATATGACCAAAGGCCTGTCTAAACAGTAAAACAGTTAAAAGTTTTCTGAGGGGACAGTTCGCAGGTCCAGGGGGAGAGCATTCCAGAGCCTTGGTGCCGTCACCTCGAAGGCTCGATCACCCCTTGTTTTCAGCCTGGACCTGGGGACCACCAGGAGGTGCTGATCGGCAGATCTGAGTGAGCGTGTGTTGGTAGGGCGGGCCATACTTTTTTTTTTTTGGAAAATCAATCGAGTGGGGTGTCTAAAATATGTGTTTTTTTGTGGGGAATTCAAATATGGGATTATTTTTCTAATCGGATAACTCCTACCTACATTGTTTTGGATTTCAAAATGGCCGATTTGACCATTTTTCACCCCTTGGCCATACATGTATGCCAACATGAATCTGAAGGAAATCCTAACATGCAAGGTGTCTAAATGATGTGTTTCTTAATGGGGAATTCAAATATGAGTTCATTTTTGGGATAGGATAACTCTAACCTACATCATTTTGGATTTCAAAATGGCCGATTTTACCATTTTTCACCCCTTGGCCATACATGGATACCAACATGAATCTGAAGGAAATCCTAACATGCAAGGTGTCTAAATGATGTGTTTCTTAATGGGGAATTCAAATATGAGGTCATTTTTGGGATAGGATAAATATAACCTGCATAATTTTGGATTTCAAAATGGCTGATTTTACCATTTGAACCCATTGGTATTGTATTACAAAATTGCAAGATAAAAAATATATGGGAAATCATTTATAATGACAAAGCCATCAAATTTATTAACAAGTGAACTGTATATAACTGGATACAACTCCAAAGATCAATAATAATAATACTAACAATAATAAATTGTATTTGTAATGCACACAAACACCTAAGTGCTAAATCTCGATCTCCTGACTTCTTGAACTTTGCCAGGTTCCAATATCTTGATTGGACTCATTCTTGGATGACAATATCTCCTACTGTACTGCTTTAGCCACCAACCTACAAACACAAACTTAAAGTCAACGTCAGCCATAAATAGGTGAGCTCTTTCCAGAACTACTCAGCAGAAACCTCTGTAACCATTTTAACAAACGTCTCAATGTATTGAGAAAATCCATGGGGCTCCATCAATCCTCTATCTTCTTAAAACATTGGAAAGGCAGGGGATGGAAAAGAAGGCAGAGAAAGGGAGAAGGGGCAAAGAAGAAAGCTTTGCAGCAGCAGACAAGGTTGCCAGGAAGGATGTTGAGAGCTTCCTTACAGTCCCTGAAGTTGAGCTCATTCCTGAAACTGACCCTGCAGCTTCAGCAAAGCTACGGAAAAATTATGATGAGATTCCAAACATCGCCCTTGCTAGTGTAAGGTATGGCATAGGTCTAAGGCCAACTGCAGCTATAGCAACTGCAGCTCTGATTGATGCAGGACTCATATTAGAAGATGGCACAAGTAAAGTGATTAATAAGAACAAGGTTAAGAGAGCACAAGAAAAGTTGATGCAAGAGCTGGGGGAAGAGTTTGAGGAGAAGTGCAGGGAGGAGGGGGGGATCTCCTGTATCCTCTTTGATGGGCGGATTGACATGACCAATGTGATGATGGAAGCTGAGGGCAGTGACCAATCTTTTCCTGCAAAGATCAAGGAAGAACACTATAGTGTTGCTAGTGAGCCTGGCAGCAACTATCTGTTCCACTTTACACCAGAGAAAGCAACTAAAGAGGAGTCCCATGCAGAGAAGATTGCTAAGGTCCTGTTTGCTTGGCTGAAAGAGAGAGGTTCTGAAAAGACCTTGTGGGCCATTGGAGGAGACTCGACCAATGTCAACACTGGAGTGAAGGCAGGTGTAATGCTGGAGCTGCACCTGGGGAGAAAGCTGGTCTGGTTGGTGTGCAACCTGCACACTGGTGAACTTCCACTGCGCCGTCTCATTGTTGAAGTTGATGGGGCTACTCTGTCAGACAACAAATTGTCTGGGCCAATAGGACAGCTCCTTGATTCTGTTACAGACTTGGAGATCAATCCTAACTGATCAACACTATGGCTATAAGCTGGTCTGTGCAATCAGGGATGGAGTGCTTTCTGCAAGGCTGGCTCTGCTGGAGATTGGACCGGTAAACCACAGCCGCTGGCTCACCACAGCAAACAGACTCCTCAGGCTCTGGGTGACAAAGCATCAACTTAAAAGAAAGAACCTGAATAATCTACAATGCATTGTGGAATTCATCATTGGAGTGTATTATCCATGTTGGTTCAACATGAAGGTCAAGCACTCCTGGATCGAAGGGCCTAGGCACATCCTGTTTCAGCTGGACTGCCTCAAGTCTCAGAGGAAGGAGGTGCTGGATGTTGTGATGCCAACTGTGAGAAGATCTGCTTGCCCACAGTGAAGCCATCCTCCAAACACTGCTGTGCTCTGAGGATCAAAAAGAGAGAATTGAGGGGGTGGAGAGAATCCTGGCCATCAGGGGAGAGGGGGATCCAGACACTCAGCTGGGAGACTCCTGTGTCAGGATCAGAAGAACACCTCACATCAATAGTGACGCTTCCAGCATTGGTGGCTTAATCAGCTGGTCAGAAGATTTGTCAGAGCCACCTCTCACCTGCTCCCTAAGCACTTCCGCGGTGAAGAACTTAATCAACACCCCCATGGAGGTTCTCGACTGGCCTTGCCACACACAAAGCATCGAGAGGGTTGTTAAAATGGTGACTGAGGCCTCTGCTAAGTACTTTTCACAATATAAAAGGGATGGAGGGATCAGGCTCAGGAGACCAGCAGGAGGCTGATGTCCAAGAATGAATCCAAGCAGGACTTGTGCAACCTGATCAAATTTAAGAAGATAGAGGATTGATGGAGCCCCATGGATTTTCTCAAAACATTGAGACGTTTGTTAAAATGGTTACAGAGGTTTCTGCTGAGTAGTTCTGGAAAGAGCTCACCTATTTATGGCTGAAGTTGACTTTAAGTTTGTGTTTGTAGGTTGGTGGCTAAAGCAGTACAGGAGATCTTGCCATCCAAGAATGAGTCCAATCAAGATATTGGAACCTGGCAAAGTTCAAGAAGTCAGGAGATCGAGATTTAGCACTTAGGTGTTTGTGTGCATTACAAATACAATTTATTATTGTTAGTATTATTATTATTGATCTTTGGAGTTGTATCCAGTTATATACAGTCCACTTGTTAATACATTTGATGGCTTTGTCATTATAAATGATTTCCCATATATTTTTTATCTTTGCAATTTTGTAATACAATACCAATGGGTTCAAATGGTAAAATCAGCCATTTTGAAATCCAAAATTATGCAGGTTATATTTATCCTATCCCAAAAATGACCTCATATTTGAATTCCCCATTAAGAAACACATCATTTAGACACCTTGCATGTTAGGATTTCCTTCAGATTCATGTTGGCATCCATGTATGGCCAAGGGGTGAAAAATGGTAAAATCGGCCATTTTGAAATCCAAAATGATGTAGGTTAGAGTTATCCCTATCCCAAAAATGAACTCATATATGAATTCCCCATTAAGAAACACATCATTTAGACACCTTGCATGTTAGGATTTCCTTCAGATTCATGTTGGCATACATGTATGGCCAAGGGGTGAAAATGGTCAAATCGGCCATTTTGAAATCCAAAACAATGTAGGTAGGAGTTATCCGATTAGAAAAATAATCCCATATTTGAATTCCCCACAAAAAAACACATATTTTAGACACCCCACTCGATTGATTTTCCAAAAAAAAAAAGTATGGCCCGCCCTAGGTTGGTGTAGGGATGGATGAGTTCTGTGATGTAGATAGGGGCCTGACCGTGGAGTGCTCTGAAAGTGAAAGTGAGGATTTTGAAGTGAATTCTATAGTGTACCGGGAGGCGGGAGCCAGTGCAGGGATGCCAGAATGGGAGTGATGTGACATGCTTTTTTTGACCTTGTGAGTAGCCTGGCTGCAGCATTTTGGACCATTTGTAGTTTGTCTGTGGATGATTTGGTGAGACAGGTGAAAAGTGAGTTGCAGTAGTCAAGCCTAGAGGAAATAAAAGCATGCACGGACCAGTTCTAATTCAGAGTGAGATATTATGGTGCGTAGTTTTGCAATATTTCTTAGGTGAAAAAAGCAGGTGAGTGTTTTGACATGTTTGTCTAGGTTCATGGCCTGGTCGAAGACAACACCCAGGTTTCTCAGATGGGGGCGTATGTTGTCTTTAACACTTTGACGACCGCTGGGACCCGTCTAATATGGTGGTAGAGGACCAAGGTTTGTCAACACACCGATGTCTTTTTGTAGAGCTATATCTATACTTTATAGTATTGCTATCTGTCCATTCTCATTGTCACTTGAGTTAGGGCTGGGCGATATGACGATATTATATAAATATCGGGTACAGTTCATTAACGATACACCTTCTTAACGTATCGTGGATATCGTGATGTTTTGCCCAAGAGGATTGTGTCGTGTCAATCTGGTCCACACGTTCAAACTTTTGAACAACGCCGCCCCCACACACACACTACTGCATCAAAGTTACTACTTATGATTAACAAAGGCATTCGTTTTGTGGCATTAAAGTTATATAGTTACACGTTCAATCATGGCCGCCTAGTTATAGTTGAAAGTGGGGGTGCAAGATTTTTTTTTTTTTATTTAATGAACCTGTACGTGCAATTTCCTGCAATATAGAGCCTTCAATCTTGACCAATAAAGCTGCTCTTTTCACTATAAAACTCAGTTTATATTGCAGTATGATAGCCAATTACTATAATAATAATATATTAATATATATATATACTGTATATACACTGTATATTGATTTTTCGCTCATTCATTTTTATTAAATCAATCTCCTTTCAAATAGGCCAAGTTTTTAATAAGAAAGAGAAAAAAGATATATGTCCATTACCTGTAAATCTTGTCTCTTTCTCTCCTTCTCTGCCTCCTCCCTGAGTCTGCAGTGCACAATCATGACATCGATCTGTAAAAAAAAAGTTAAAAAAAAAAAAGATTGAGGCCCCTCGTCACTATAGGCCCACGGGCCGCGGCCGTCGTTAATCCGGCCCTGCTCGTCTGCCATATAGATAGCGTTAACGTTTGCAAATGAAGTCAACGTCATCCAGCTCACACCACATATCTAGATAACGTTAGCTAGCGGCTAGCACTAAAGCTAACGCCAACCAGAGAGGGAAACGTTATTATTATTTATTTGAGGAAACCGTATGACCAGATCGCAATTCGGGACCGTGAAACACTTTTATTGTATTGCGTGGTAGAACCGTAGAAGTTCTACTACCACTCAATAGTAACTTATGTCTAACATAATCCTTTTATTTGAACAACTTACTGGAAAAGCCTGCCTGCCTGCCACCAATATTATGACACACTCTGTGGGCTTTGATATTTACACTCAGCCTACCTGCAGCCAGACTGCAGCGCTGTGAGCCAAGGTCTACGCGCTGGAGATGGGAGGCACTGGATCAAACCATAATGGGGCAGGGGTGGGGGGGGGGGGTTCGCAATCTTTGGAAACTTAAAAACTTGTTATTAAGTGTCATTGCGTATTATTAATTTGATTGAAATTACGTAGTTATGAAAAATATGATATACCCCCCCCCCCAATATATAAATCTAACCATATGATCAAAAAGTGGTGGAGCAAGATCATACCTTTGCTCCCCCAAGTTCAATAGTGGGAGAGCAGATGCTCCGAGTGCTCTTATGGCCAGGCGCCTATGCGTTCAATAACATCAGCGTATTTACCCGAACATAACAACGTCCGAGGACGACCTAGATAGATAGCAAGCATTACTCGTTCATATCTCAGCCCGTGCTGAGTTGTGCCCATTCTGCGGTCTGTTAATAAAGTTTTCAATCAGACAGATGTATGGAAAGGCTTTTATTATAACATTCGTTGCAGTAAAATCATTATGCCTCGTTTAGTCATCTGCGGAGCGCTGGTAATCTACTCGTCGGCCGCGGGGAGCTAACGTTGTTGTTGTTGAGCTCTCGTCAAAATCAATGGAGGACATTCTGGAAGTAAAAAACGAATACACGCTTGCCGATTGGTGCTAAGAACAGCAGGGCGGGTGCAAGCGGTGTGACGTAATTGGCAGACTCGACTGTCAATCAAAATTATTCTGTTGCCGGCTGAATGATTGAATGAATGGAAACTTTATTAACAGATTGCAGAATAAGTACAATACAGTACAGCTCAATACAACAACAGTGGACTGGAGGATGAAGACCAGAAAAAGACTTTCGGCTTTTTTACATAAGGGTCCTCCATTTTCAATTAATCAAAACATTTAGAGACATACAAATATACAATAGTTTCATTAAAATGCTATTTATTGATTGATTGATTGATTTAAAACTTTATTAACATATTGCAGAATGGGTACAGTACAGCTCAATACATACAATTGCTAAGGGGATGCAGACCAAAGAAAGACTTTCGTCTTGTTTACATCAGGGTCCCCCATTTTCAATTCATCATATTTCATATCTAAATCATATAATATCTCATTGCTAAATATATGCAATATATAATCTAATAATCCAATAATCTAAATCTAATATATAATATAAAAATGCTAAATGCATGGGTATTTTATTTTGTCTTTAATGTTAGCTTGCAAACTCAAATACTGTCTTGGTAAGCCTCATAATGAATTGTTTGGGGAAAAAAAGAAAAACATTGTGATGTGTATCGTGTATCGCCGAAAGGTCAGAAAATATCGTGATATCATATTTAGGCCATATCGCCCAGCCCTAACTTGAGTTCATAAACCGTCCCTTCAAAATGGCTTAAAGAAGAAAAAAAATCCATCAATAGGTTGTCATTTTATAGCGCCGTGAATATAAGCTTTATCGCAGATTTCGTCTCATCTATTTTCTGGAAAGCTAGTTATGGAGCTAAAGGCTACTAACGTTATATTCAACGGCATTTCCGTTTTATATATGCTAAAGAAATAACACAAACTGCATATGATCCAGGCTCTCCCAAAGCATGTATGGATGAAAGGGGGGCGGCGGGGGAGGTCGTTTAGTATTATTAATCACCAATAACAGTGTCCGTGTAACTGCCACATTCACCGATTGGCTGCTTGCGTTACACAGCAAGGTCCGATCCGGCTGTAATTTAGGTGAAAAGGGTCTTACCGTCAGCCCGTGGGATACCCCCCAGCATTTCCCCGTTATCGATCGGCATCTGGTAGATCGATATGTCCATTGGTTGATGATAAATCCCCTTATTCCATGGTGAAATCTGCGATTCGAAACGTAATCAACGGTGCATGCTGTTGGTTCGGGATCAGGGTAATATGAAACGCCATTGGAAGGTAAAAAAAAAAAATTCCATTCGCCCACATGGTATACTGCAGTGGAGCGATGGCGCCCCTAAGAGGATCTGGCTGGTATTGCATGTTCGCGATTCCACAGACGAGGGTAGATCTGCAGAGCCGGTCGGGGATCTTGATCCGGTTATTTTTTTTGTGAACAAATGTTTTCTTTATTTTATTATTATTTTTTGACATGACATACAAACCTTTACAGTAGAAATCCACTATAAAACACATACATGCTCTTACTCATTCTTCCCCCCCCCCCACCGGACCCCCCTTGAATACATCCATTATTCCGTTTGATACCAAGGATTAATAGTTCATATAATGTTTTATCCTCTCCACCACCTCTAACCAGATTTCTATGCTGGCTTCATTAATACCTAGAATTTGTGCGGTAGATATCTCCAGGTAAATCACATCAAGATAGGTAAGAATCCATACCCTCCGGCACATTTTATCAGGTTGAATCCAGCGTGATGCTATTAGCTTTTTGGCAGCCGTAAGACCGGACAAGATTAGCCTCTTTATATGTACAGAGTGTGATAACTGAGAGACATCATTCAGCAACAATACAGAAGGCATTACAGGTATTGTCAAATACAAAAATCCTGATAATAGTTTGGTTATTTCTTCCCAAAATATCTTAACACTTTGACTGCCATGAAACGTCTTTTCACGTCATTGCTGGCCATGCTCAAGTTGCCGGGGGACGCTGTACAGCGTCCTTATATCAATATTTCAAAAATCTGCGATCTGATTCATATGTCCCCTCCGCTGGCCTGAGATCCACCAGCAGGACCCACTGAGCTCTCTGGCGGTTCAGGAGCGCCATCTGGTGGCCGATCGGCGCAATCGCCAAACAGGATGTTGAATAGAGGTTGTCCTAGACGACCGTAGTACTTCCGGCGCTCGCTATAGGTCCCGCGACTCTGGCTCGTCACACTACACAGTGATCGATTGCCAATAACTCGATAAACAACATGATTTGGACGTATATACCATTATACAAGCTGGAGATGGACCGGGTAAATTTACATCCCATAATGATAAGATTTCAACTCGACGATGATCGCCCAACGGCGCGCGGAGACTGGGGTGAGTTTCAGCGTGTAACGTTACCGTCTTCGATACTAACTGCTATTATCAACATTTGACCCACATTAGATGATTGGTATAACGCTGCCCACGGAATTATAAACGCCCCCTAGCCCATCCGGTCAACATCAGATGACGTGTAGTAACTTCTAGAAGTACGTCTATTTGTAATTTTTTATATCGCGCTGATTGCCATAAAACTGTATTGCATCATCAATATAATGCATTTGGGGCTATAGATCACGTTCTGGAGAAAGCTGCAGAAAGAGATGAAAACATACTTATACATTAGACCATACTTTACTATGAATATGTGAATGAAAAAGTTTAACGTTGCTACACAATGAACAATACATATAGGACTTTGAATGGGCCCTAATAATGGCAATGTAGCAATAGAATTTAAAAAGTTATAGCCATGCAAAGAAGGGGTACTTCTCCATAGACAAATAGAGCCGGCAACCTATGGTATATCATTAATTTAACCCAAGGCAACCAAAGTGTTAACAGGCGGACATTCCCAATACATATGCATAAATGTACCACTATCACCGTTTGTACATAAGGAACATCGAGGGTCTTGTTTAAGCCCCATACGGTTCAATCGAATAGGAGTTAGGTAAGTCCTATGAATAAAATTAAGATGAATCTGTTGATGATCCGGGTTACGTGACGATAGCCGAACGTTTGCCCAGACCTCAGCCCAATCAAAATCTACTTCCAGGTCTGGTATATCCTTCCTCCAAACTGAGTCTAGTGGAAGGGCTTCATACGAAGATGTAAGTAAGTGACGGTAAAAGTCTGTGACAAATCCTCTCGATGTCTCCCTTTCATAAAATAACTTGTGATATCTGTGGTACTCAAGTGGTGTCTTTAATGGGACTCCATGAGCCTTCAAGCATGCTAATAATTGTCTGTAGAAATAATATGTGGAACTGGTGAGGTTAAATTTGTTATGTATATCTTGATAGCTACAGAAACCCCGTTTGTTGAAGATATCTCCCAATGTATGTATGCCCTTCTTTTCCCATTTGGGAAATCTGATAGGTTGTTGTGCAATAAGGAGTGTATTGTTATTAAATATGGGAGAGTGTTTATGCCATTTATGTTGGTTAGTAAAAAAAAATTGTGTTTCACGCCATATCCGGATCACATGTGTAATAAGAGGGCCAAATTTCAAGTTGCATTGCTTAATTGATAGGTTGGTGTATACTACATCCTGCAGTCTATGTGGTGCCACAATGTTTTCTTCTAATGTTCTCCAGGATACAGATGCTTGAGAATCAAACCAGGTGATCAGTGGTCTTAAAGAGTACGCTTTAAAATAGTGGTAGAAGTCTGGAAATGCTAAACCTCCGTCGGCTTTGTTTCTCTGTGCGGTGGATCTTTTAATTCGTGGAGGTTTGTTGTTCCAAATAAATGTATATGCAGCAGAGTGTAATTTTTTCCAGTAACCAACAGGGGAGGGTAACGGTAGCATTGAGCTGAAGAAGTTGATTCTGGGTAAAACATCCATTTTAACTATTGATACTCGGGCCTGTACTGAGTTTTTATGTTTTGACCACCTGTCAAAGTCATTTGTGATCCTTTCTTGGATTCCTGTATAATTATACTTCTAAAGTGTTCTACCATTTGTATATTTCCTGGAAGGATGGTAGCCTTCGCAGTGACATTCAGTGGAAGGAAGGCCGATTTTGGCCAGTTTATCCTAAATCCCGATAGATTGCCAAAATCGTCTATTAGCTTGAGAAGATGAGGCAGTGAGGTGGTAGGGTTTTGCATGAACAATATTACATCGTCCGCATATAAACTAATATGATGCTGTGTGCCCCTAATTGAGATCGGCTCTATGGATTGGGATTGTTTTATATACTGTGCTAAAGGTTCTAAGGATAGAGCAAATAGTCCGGGACTAAGAGGACAACCCTGTCTAGACGAACGTGAAACAGGAAAGAGAGGGGAGGTGAATTTACCTGTTATAACCATGGCAGATGGCTCTGTGTATAGTACTTTTATCATATTAATGAATCCTACACCTAACCCCATCCTTCCGAGTACTGCCCATAAATAAGACCATTCCAACCTATCAAATGCCTTCATCGCATCCAAGGATAATATAGCTGTAGGAGGCACGACATCCTTGCTGTTGTCTATCACATGTAGTAATCGTCTAATATTATCCGTGATCAGGCGGCCTCTTATGAAGCCTGTCTGATCAGGATGAACTAGAGCTGTCGTATGCTTTTGAAGTCTGATGGCTAGTACCTTAGCATACAACTTGAGATCGGTTCCGAGGAGGCTTAAGGGTCTATAACTACCACATTCGGTGGGGTCTTTGTCTTTTTTAAGGAGGACAGATATGAGTGCCATATTGACGTCCCTGGGGAAGTTCCCCTCTTTGATTGAGTATAAAATCATATCCAGTAATAATAGGGGTCCAATTACATCCCAACATGAGAGGTACAGTTCTGGTGGGATACCATCCCATCCGGGAGCCTTCCCACTTTGCAATTCAGATATAGCCTCCCTAAGTTCCTCTAGTGTGATAGGTGTATCTAACTGTTTAGCGTCTTCCTCTGAGAGTTTAGGTAGGTTAATTTGATCAAGAAATGTATCCATTTATGATCGAAAACCACTTCTGATTTGTATAAGTTGGAATAAAACTCTTTGAAAGTCTCGTTGATTTTTTGGGGGTCTGTAACAAGCCCTTGTTGGTTCTTAATAGTAGGGATATCAGCAAATTGTGCGTTGGATCTTATCTTCATAGCTAGTAGGTGACTTGGTTTAGAGCCATGAAAGTAATAATGTTGTCTTGTACTGCGTATTTGAAATTCAGATTGTTGTCTTAAAATGGAGTTAATCTCTTTTTTTAACACATTCATTTGAGACTCCAAATTGACCCGAGTAGTTGCGTTGTAAAGAAGAGAATAACGACGAGTAAAGCGTTTCCAGCTCTACCAGTTTGGACTGCCGTTTCTTATGGAGGTTGGAGGAAAAGACCGTAGTGTTGTTCTTGATAAAACTCTTTACCGAAATCCATAACATTTTGGGGTCCGATACCGAACCCACATTAGTCTCCAGGGCCCTCATTCATCAACGTGATTTACGCACAGATATGTGCTTAAGCTGTGCGTACGACCATTTCTAAGCAGAGTGTGGGATTCATCAATTTCAACTTGAACTTGACTTCGTGCTTATATTTACGCACAGCTCGGACCATGCGTACCTGGCGCCCGTTGGTAGAATATATTATTACAACAAGGAAATGAGCGTCAGTGCATTAGTTTCAACACTGGCATGTTCTGTATGAACCGTAATTCATTATAGTTCATTGTAAAATAGCAACAGTAGTGTAATTATGGTCAAAACCCTATAAATAGCATTTGGAATAATAGATCTTTCTCTCAGAATGAATGCAGCATGGTTTATATAGCGTTATCGGAATATACGGGGTGTACTGACTGACTGCGCTCCGCCTAGCTCAACTCGTTATTATTTTGCGCACAGACCGCAGAAACACGGGAACCAGGGTTAGAAATTAAAAAAAAATTTCAAGGGCTTTTTTTGCCCCCCTTAATTGATTTTCGGGGGCTTTTTTTGTATTTCGGGGGCACTGAATTTTTATGATAAACGGTAGGGGTGGGACGGTTCACAAAATGGACGGTTTGGTTCGTATCACGATTTTGGGGTCACGGTTTTCAGTTCGATATACGTACATTTTTATTACACTCAAATCTAAACATGCTTCTCATTTATTAAAAATAAAATAAAAGGTTCACAGTGTTTACAGCCTTAAATAATGTTTGGCACACAAAGACCGAACTGACTGAAAAATATAGGCTACATTTGTCAAAGTATTAATTAACTTAGTGCAAACAAACAATATGCTCAGCCAGCACTAGACTTTCCTTTCTTTAATTAATATAAACACACAAAAACAATGTCAACCATGTTTAAATTCCCTGATTGTCAGTTCTTAATGGAAAGATTCGTTTTCTGCTTGAAATTATTATGTTTCTGTCTACATTTATTTAGACTAACATTATTTAAATATTGAGTGCAACTGTGGTGGATCCAATGTACAGTTTCTACGCCAAATGTATATACACTCTTTTTCTGGACTCTTTTTGTATCACAAACAGTACTGTATTTACAAATCTGATATGTCATAAATGTATAGATGTAGCAGTACTGTCTATCTGTATGTCATGTATGTCATTATGTTATGATGAATTGAAAATGGGGGACCCTGATGTAAACAAGACGAAAGTCTTTCTCTGGTCTGCATCCCCTTAACAATTGTATGTATTGAGCTGTACTGTACCCATTCTGCAATCTGTTAATAAACTTTTCAATCAATCAATCAATCAATCAATCGATTGCGTAATTCGGTGAGTTGGAACTATCTATGGGTTGGCGCCGGGTCCCCACGGACATTTTAGCGTGTGGCATCTTCAGCTCCGGTCACGTTAGGACATCAACAAGCAGGAGTTAGTAAAACACAGTTGTATGTTAGCCTTCTTGGATGTTGAATAAACGCCTATCATTGTCTTTAAACACCCCGCCTCTCCGACCCCCATTTCCTCCTATGCTAGCTAGTAGCTACGGTAACATTTCATTGACTGTACAGTAGTAGCTTGCGGGCTGCGTCGGGCTACAATAGTTAAAACGTGTGTTGTGTTTACAAACTGCTAACGATATGGCAAGATGTGTGTAGGCCTATGTAATGTTAATGGCTATGTTTTTAAAGTCGTAATGAAGATTGATTTATATTGTGCGTGCCATTTTTACACAAACTGACTAGCAACGGGCTGCTGCTGCCTGCAGCCAGTGCAGAACACCGGCTCCCCGGGCTCCGCCAAATGATTTTTTTTATTTGCGCGTCATCTGAACCGTACGCTACACAGACGATCCATTACCGGATAAATATATATAATTAGTAAACTGTCGGGGGCATTAAGTGCCCCCCTTAACTGAGTTTCGAGGGCATTTTGTCCATTTTCAAGGGCATTATGCCCCAAGCCCCCGTTAATTTCGAACCCTGACGGGAACGTTTTGATTATATTTAAAATAAGGCTTTACGTTAAACGAAACAAGTGGAATTTCGAAGCTGTATGAACACCCACGATATAGTGTTCTTCCCCCTTTTTACTGTATAAGAAAGAATAAAAAACGCATTGCAATGACACCAGGGTGTATGTGTATGGGATTCAAGTTCGCGTTTTTGTTGATCATAGGCATGCTGTCAGAGTATGATATCTTAATCAAACATTCTAGAACATTTGTCGTCACAGATCATGTCATAATAGAACATAGGCTACATGGCATGGTCCATCGTGATATTGTGTAGACTGTTATTACTGTACCAGTACCACCCACTCCCGCACACAAACATGATGGAATTCAAGTTCATGTATTGAAAGGCAGGCTACATCATACATGGCAGTGAGAGTCATTGTTCTTGTATATGCTCTCGTATTATTGTTTATATAGGCTACCCAATACTGACATCAAAATAGATTGTATGCCTCTAGAAATCATATGCAGCAGGTAGAAAATTGACAGAAAGTCCGTCGCGATTTGGAATAAAATTGAGGAGAACTTTAATCCCTGGGTATTAATCAAACAAAACGGAAAAAGGCAGTCATATTCCAGCACGGTCTTTATTAGTGTTTGCGCTGCCCAGGCAGCAATGGTTAATAGATATCATATCCGACATCACCGTACGTGTACACGTCTGTCAGCTTGTCTCATAACACGCTTCCCTCGGTTTAGTCCATTCTTCCACATTTCATGGGGGTGTCCATTACCATATATGGTTAATCGGGGCGGTTTTGGTATGCAAATACGTGAAAGTGTGCACGAGCCTCGGCGCAGGGCCAAGGTGATATTTATCATGACAGGTGTGCGTAGAACCTGCGTACGCACGTGTGGTAAATCCTGTTTATTTTGTGCGTGCACTCATTCTAAATTCTGTGCTTACGTGTGGAAATAGAACATTTTCTACGTCACGTTGATGAATGAGGGCCCAGGAATTTATCTAGTTTATCGTTGAGTTGTAGAATGTATTCAGTGTTTTTCAGCAGTGTCGAGTTAAAGCGCCATCTTGGGGCTCGGGATGTCAGTCTCCCAAATGAGCCCTTCAGGAGTAAATAACTGTGATCTGATAATGTACTGGGTTCCAATTCCACGTCAAATCTATCAAATAGTCTAGGGGATGCAAAAACATAATCTATTCTGGAAAATGACTTGTGTCTTGCTGAGAAAAAAAGAGTACTCTCGGGCCGTTGGGTTGAGTATTCGCCATAGATAATTTACTCCCGTATTCTTGGCCCAATCCTTTAGTGCATTAGATGCCTGTTTCTGATCATTGGAAGTGGTGGGATTAGATTTATCAATCGAGGGATCCCATATGGCATTAAATTATAAAAGAGTACTCTGGGATGTCCAACATTGCATTCGTGAGTGTTGCGTAGAAGTTGGCGTCGTAAAGATTAGGGACATAAGCCGCTTGATCCGGTTATTAATATGGAATAAAACGATAACAACTTGCCACGGCTATATACAGTGCCTCTGGTCCACAACGCATGGCACCGAAAGCCGTATTTATACGTGGCTGGTCCCCATTGTGTTAAGGGACCCCAAGTGAGTGGCCACTCTAGCTGCAGTCTTCTCAGCTGCTACGATCAGCACCTCCGTTTTTGCAGCATTTAACTGGAGGAAGTTACTCCCCATCCAGCTCTCAATGCTGAGCAGGCACTCCTGGAGAAGGCTGAGTTTCTCCCAACTTATCAAAGAGCAAAGTAGCTGTATGTCGTCTGCGTAGCAGTGATATTTAATGCCGGTGAATTTATTGATGAGGAGGCCTAAAGGAAGCATATAAATGGCAAAAAGGAGTGGTGGACCCACAGCCACAGAGAACGTTCTCTCCCTTAGGTAAGAGCTAAATCATTTTAGAGCGCTCCCAGAGATGCCCACCCACTCCCTGAGCCTGTCTAAAAGGATGCTGTGGTTGACTGTGTCAAACGCTGCGCTCAGGTCTAACAGGACCAGAACAGAGCATTCGCCAGAGTCAGCCGACATCAATAGATCATTTGATAAGAGCAGATTCAGTTGAGTGGAGTTTGCGGAAACCAGATTGGAATTAGTCAGATGTTATTTTGTGACATGTGGGTTGTGAGCTGGTTGGCTACAACCTTTTCTAACACCTTTGATACAAAAGGCAGCTTGGAGATGGGTCTGTAGTTGTTATGGATGGTGGGGTCTAGGTTGGGCTTTTTGAGGAGTGACTGTACGACTGCCTCCTTAAAATAGATTGGGACAGAACCAGAGGCTAGGGATGAGTTTATACATGAACATGGATGTAGGAAGGATGTCTAGGGGGCTCGAGGAGGTCTTCATGGAGGTGACTAAAATGGTGAGATCATCCAGAGACAGGTGAAAAATTGCTCAGGGATGCTTGAGTGATGGGATAGATGGGAAGGGGGGATAGAGAAGGAGTGATGTTTGCCGTTATATTAGCAACCTTGGTGACAAAAAGATTAAGAAAGTCCTCATTTGACAGCACTGGTGTAGGGGGAGGGGGGGGGAGACAAGTGTGTTAATGGTTTTAAATAATACCCTGAATCAGGTTCAGTTGACGCAAACAACCATTAACTACAGTCAAATACCAACCGAGCCCATCCCTACTACAGACACGCATGTATAGACATACTGACAGATAGACCCATAGACAGACCTCTGTTCCTCTGCCCAGACCCTTGCAGGCAGCCCGGGCCCCAGGCACAGCTGTTGTTTTCTCTAGCAGACAACCTGCTACCTAGGAGGCCAATTCCATCTTGTGGTAAGAATCCCGTCCAGTCACGGCTTGCTGTTCGCTGTGAAGCCTTCTGTCCCAAGACAGCATTCTTCACTACCGCAGAAGAAGGGGAAAATAAACTGGGTTTAGTTTGAGCTAATCTGTGTCTTCTTCAGAATGAACTCAAGTTGTTGTTCTGTTTAGGTGTTTATCTGGTCAAGATTGGTCCATCTGGCTGAGGTGCGCTGATGCCTGTAGTGTTTTATAGAGTTGTATCAGCTTTTAAAGGTTTTTGCCTTTATTCCATTCTAATTGAAAAGGACAAGGCTAAGTCCTGTAGACCTACGTTCACCTCCTAGTTTCTGTTGTTCAGCTACATCATCGTCTGGCCCTGAGCCTTCCCCCCCCCCCCCCCACACACACACACTCCTATCCATACAGTAAGGGTAGGCTGTCCTGTCCCTTTGTGTTTTGCTAAACTCCTCTCTCTCTGTGGCTATAAGAGGGCGGCTGCTACTCGCTGCATCTGGATCCACTTAAACACAAAGAAGAGCCGGAGATTCTCCACTACAGCCTCGCTCTCACTCACTCACTCACTCACTCACTCACTCACTCACTCACTCACTCACTCACTCACTCACTCACTCACTCACTCACTCACTCACTCACTCACTCACTCACTCACTCACTCACTCTACCCTCTCTCCTCTCTCTCCTCTTTCTCTACCCTCTCTCTCCTCTCTCTTCTATCTCTCTCCTCTCTTTCTCTCTCTACCCCCATGGACAGACAGACAGGATCTTCACCCAGACATCTAGACAACATCTGCAGGACGTCTCGTTAAGAGCGATAGTCTGTAAAAAGAGCGGGGCCTTTACTGCCCTCCGTCCAGTTGACTACGTCTGTCCAGCTAATTGTGGCCTCGCTCAGGCCTGTGGAGCTCCTTTATTTGTGGCATTGCTCATTTAATTAGTCGACTGCACTCGAGGTATAATAGTTGCAAGGAGGAGATTGTAGCAAAGATTCAACCCCTTTTTCTCAGTGTTTCTGTAACCTCCGGCCCCATGCCCCATGCTCAGCATGCTAACGCTAACAAACACACAGACTGCTCTCGAATTATAGTCATTGGTATTAGCGTTAGCATGCTAATGCTAGACAGCAATATGAAGCATGTTAGGAAGCATAGGAAGTAGGGCTGGGCGATATGACGATATTATATAAATATCGGGTACAGTTCATTAACGATACACTTTTTAAACGTATCATGGATATCGTGATGTTTTGCCCAAGAGGATTGTGTCGCGTCAATCTGGTCATCACGCTCAAACTTTTGAACAACACCGCCCCACACGACACGCGTGTTGCTTATTAACAGCGGAACAGTGCAAAAATGCTTCCGCTTTCGTCACCGCACGCCACTACGGTAATGCGCCTTTCTTTTCACCCCGCTTAGACAAATGCATATGGCATTTCCGCGTACATTGCAACGAATCACTTGGAACCTCGGCTGTCTTTAACTACGAGTGAACACAACGCAACATTGTAACGTTAGCGAACCTCGGCTGTCTCTAACGTTATATAGTTACACGTTCAATAACATCAGTGTATTTACCCAAACATAGCAACCTAGATAGATAGCAAGCATTACTCGGTTCATATCTCAGACTCAGCCCGTGCTGAGTAAGTTGTGCCCATTGTTGGGTCTGTTAATAAAGTTTTCAATCAGACAGATGTATGGAAAGGCTTTTATTATAACATTCGTTGCAGTAAAATCATTATGCCTCGTTTAGTCATCCTGCGGAGCTAAAAGCTAAACGTCGGCGGCGGGGAGCTAACGTTGTTAATGTTGATGTTATTGAGCTCTCGTCAAAATCAATGGCGGACAAAAGCGGAAGTAAAACATGAATACGCGCTTGCCGATTGGTGCTAAGAACAGCAGGGCGGGTGCAAGCGGTGTGACGTAATTGGCAGACTCGACTGTCAATCAAAATTATTCTGTTTGCCGTCTGAATGAATGAATGAATTAATCAAAACTTTATTAACAGATTGCAGAATGGGTACAATACAGTACAGCTCAATACAACAGTGGACTGGAGGATGAAGACCAGAAAAAGACTTTCAGCTTTTTTACATAAGGGTCCTCCATTTTCAATTCATCAAAACATTTAGAGACATACAAATATACAGTAGTTTCATAAAAATGCTAAAATGCTATTGATTGATTGATTGATTGATTGATTTAAAACTTTATTAACATATTGCAGAATGGGTACAGTACAGCTCAATACATACAATTGTTAAGGGGATGCAGACCAGAGAAAGACTTTCGTCTTGTTTACATCAGGGTCCCCCATTTTCAATTCATCATATTTCATATCTAAATCATATAATATCTCATTGCTAAATATATGCAATATATAATCTAATAATCCAATAATCTAAATCTAATATATAATATAAAAATGCTAAATGCATGGGTATTTTATTTTGTCTTTAATGTTAGCTTGCAAACTCAAATACTGTCTTGGTAAGCCTCATAATGAATTGTTTGGGGGGAAAAAGAAAAACATAGTGATGTGTATCGTGTATCGCCGAAAGGTCAGAAAATATCGTGATATCATATTTAGGCCATATCGCCCAGCCCTAATAGGAAGTGTGTTAAGAAAATGATAGGGAGCATAGGGAGGGTGATAGGGAGCATAGGAAGGGTGATAGGGAGCATAGGAAGGGTGATAGGAAGCATGTTAGAAACAGTTCATATTTATTTCAATAGAATACTTGAAAAAGATCCGAAGAGTCAAGTCCCTGGCCTGCTGTCAGCCTATGTGCAACGTTTTATCTGCCTTTTAGTTGGTGAGACATGCTACTCATGCACACACATGCACACGCACACATACACACATGCATAGTAATTCCTTCACTCTTCTCTCCTTTCCTCCTGAAAGAGTTTGGTTTCCTGCTAGGGTTGACCTTCAAAGCTTTTTTTGGCCGTCGAAGCTTCGGGGCCGAGTTACGATTTTAATTCGAAGCTTCGAGATAAAAAAATAATAGAATTTTTTTTTCTTATGTTGTGGGACTTGTACAGCACTTTGGTCAACTTTGTTGTTTTTAAATGTGCTCTATAAATAAAGTGGATTGGATTAATTAATTAAATGAATAATGAGTCGGGAGCTGCACTGCCTGGGCGGCTGCTCTCCGTTACACACACAGCCAACAACATTACATTACATAATTATGTTGCAACCTTCGTCTATAAAGCAAACAATTATATAAATATTTATGTAGTTAATAGAGACAAAGGCAGAATTCGACTTAATTTTTTATTAAGGCATGTTTTATATGGATCGGGACACTATAAAAAATACTATCGAGAATTGTCAGTGATGTAAAGTTTAAACCTTTTTAAATCTTAGACAAACGAAACACTTTGCTTTTATGAAATATTGTAAGCCGTCATTTGAGGCTTTATAAAAGCAGCACAATGAACAGAAATCTGTCAGTGCAGAGTCCGACCTCATCTTAACACATTGGCCGACAACAACGATTATATACGTGTTTGTCCGACAACCGTTAAACGCGGAGCGGAGCGGCAGAGCTTGTGTAATTATGTAACCGCCCTAATCCGCCATGATTTTCATTCAGCGCTTCAGCTCACCTGGCAGAGCAGCGGTCCTGCGGTCCTGCGGTCCGTTGTTGACGAGTTCGAATCCCATCAAATTTTTTTTTTTAACGTGATTTTTTTTTTTTAAACATGTATTCTTTCGCCGGTTAAGGTTAGGCATGGTTAAGGTTAAGGTTAGGCATTGTTTCGGAGTTGGTTAAGGTTAGAACGGTTAAGTTTAGGCGCTGTTAAGGAGCTGGTTAAGGTTAGAGTTTGTCTTAGAGAATGGCAATATTCTTTCTATGGTTAAGGTTAGGCATGGTTAAGGTTAAGGTTAGGCCAGCGTTTCCGTTAGCCGGTAATTACCGGTATTTGTCCGGCAAAATCTCCTGAAGTCCGACATATTTAATTTCTCCGGTCTTAATGTCCGGTGAAAATAATTCCCTGAGTCTAAGCACAATTTGATTATTTGAATTGTATTAAAATAGGCTAAAATTAAATAGCCTATGCGATGAACGAAACGATCATTACATTTGTTTCCTCGTTGCTTCTAATAATGACAACGACGTTGTCAGCGAGAGCTTTAAAAACGTAGGTCTCGGTTCGCTTCATCGGACCAAACGCGAACCAAATATAGGAAGTGATTATTATTATTACTGCTCGCAGCACTCACTGCAAAACAAGCACACTGCATCTAATCTCTCTATCTATCTATCTATCTCTCTCTCTCTCTCTCTCTCTATCTATCTATCTATGTCTGTGCATCTTGGGAAGAAGGAAGAAAAAACGCGGCTTATTATTATTACCGAGGCGCGCGGCTTATTATATTATTAAAACGGCTACTTGTGGGCACTCATAAAAACACCGTGGTCTACAAGTTGTTTAGCGAGAGGATGGTGGTAGGTAATGTGCTTCAATAGAACAATGGATCAATGCCATGTCAAAACTCGGCTCCGCTGATCTGGGCTCCGCAGTACACACACAGACACACACACACGCGCGCGCGCACACACAGGATCGCAGCCACACACACATTTCCACTGTCCAATAGACAAGCGCCCTTTTCGACCGCGTGACATTGAGGTGGAGAGAGTAGTCACGCAAACCACGATAATGTTGCAGTCTCTCTGCTTTCTCAGTTCTTCGCTTGATATAATTAATACAAATGTCCAATATAACGGAATTCGTTAGCTCATAAAAATGTGATTATAACAGACTGCTGTTTAGTGTTTGACCGACTGCCACATACGCGGTCTATTTTATTTCAAGTCAGCAGCAGCACGGAGACGGAGTATCGAGGGACTTATTTTATTTGGAATATATTAATGACTGTATACGCAAAAGTAGCCTAGTTTTAAGTAATAATATTATAAATCTACATGCCTTGAGGATGACATGAGCCTGCCTATCAATTGTTTTAAAGCTCAATAAACTATGACCGGAATTAATCTCATTTGTCCGGTAGTTGAAATCTTGCAGGTCACGGAGACCGGCAACAATTTTTTCTAACGGAAACCCTGGGTTAGGCATTGTTTCGGAGTTGGTTAAGGTTAGAACGGTTATGTTTAGGCGCTGTTATGGAGCTGGTTAAGGTTAGAGTTTGTCTTAGAGACAGCCTATTTCCGCACTGCCGCTCTCCCGCGTTGCCGCGGTCACATGGTCAAATTGTCACATTCTTGCACTGCTCCGCTGTTAAAAAGCAACACACGTACCGGTACCGTATCGGTTCAAATGTGAAAGGTACCCATCCCTAGTGAGCGGAAGTTCCTCTTTCGCTATGTTATAGTCAGTGTTGAACTTGATGACCATTTCATTCTCCCCTGTTGAGTGATTACTCTCATCTAACCGCTAAAGAGTAGGCCCCTGCATGATCAGTGCTTCTTACCATCGTGCAATTTCAAATGTTCAGGTTTATAGTATATATATATAATATACATTATCTACAACTAGAATGGGTACCTTCACATTTGAACCGGTACCTGTGAATCGACACCGGTACCCAACGGTACCTTTTTTCGGTACTTTAGTCTCAAGAAATGTAATTTACCTACCTCAGTCGTAAAAAAAAAATCCAAACTTCAAATAACTACAATTTCGACAGTTTTCGGCTTGTCATTGCTCCGACTGCTTTGTTGTTGAATCAAGTCAAATCCTAGGTAAGCATATATTGTGCGTGTGAACGTTGACATAAAAAAGAAAACGTTTTTTTTTATATATATATATATATATAAATAAACTTTTTTTTTTCATGTCAACGTTCACACGCACAATATATGCTTACCTAGAATTTGACTTGATTCAACAAAAGAAAAACTTTTTTCCCCCCTCCCGGTATCTCACTTGATTCGATACTCGGTAGTACCGACGTGTTTCGGTTCGGTACCTCAAAAGTACTGAATTCGGTACCCATCCCTATCTACAACACACACAACATAACTAGAGCCATATGAAATCCGTTTATTTTTTTCCAAATTCCATTTTATTTTTTTCCAAATTCCGTTTTTTCCGTTTTAATATTTCAGAATTCTGTATTTTGCTTTGTACGCTCATGTTACCATCAGAAATAGTGTCTAATAAGTGGGAATTAATAAATGTCCACAATTTAATAAGATATAACAGTCCATTTAATAGGGCCGTCTTAAATACTTTGAAGCTTCGAAGCTTCGTTCGATGGGCATGGGATTCGAATATGAAAATAAAATTTGACTATTTAAAAAAAAAAAAAATTATATATATTTTTGCAAAATCAACTCTTTGCTCAATGCTGTTTGTTATTTAAGATGACGGACTCAGCACTGACAGATTTGTGTTCATTGTGCTGCTTTTATAAAGCCTCAAATGACGGCTTACAATATTTCATGAAAGCAAAGTGTTTTGTTTGTCTAAGATTTTAAAAGGTTTAAACTTTACAGCACTGACAAAGTTGAACAAAGTGCTGTACAAGTTCCACAACATAAAAAAAAAAAAGTAAAAAAAAAAAAAAAAAAAAATTTTTTTTTATAGTGGATTCCATTTTTATTGCTCAATTCCGCGATTCCGTCCGCGATTCCGTGATCGCGGATTCCATATGGCTCTACATAACTCTTTCCCCTCGTACCGCAACCACGGGTACTGCGTTCGCCGCTATGGTTGAAAGTAGTACTTTTTCTTCTTCACTGGCTCAGCTGGTCTCTCCCTTGCCAGCACTTTCATCATCAGTGGTGTTGGGAGTCTGAACCCCTCGTTGCCTCTCCCTCCCCACCAGCCACCACTCTCTTAAAATAATCAGCTATAGACCATTTTATTTTTGGAACACAGTAACAGCTAAACGGTTGCTTTGTAGTTCTGTGTGTCCTTGACTTTGGAGAACGTGAATCCCATACACTCGCACGAATGTGACCCTGTGAAATTCTTACTCGCACACTCAAAAATGGTTACATATGTGACCATTTTGGTTGCAGTCTGGAGCCCAAATGGCGCTGGTGGGATCCACTGAACTTGGCTTGGTCACACCAACCCACCCCTCAAAGCACTAGCACTATCACTATCTCTTGAATGACATGAATGGACTTGAATGTTGCACGCCTGGCATCTGGGTGTATTCATTTAATGTACGTTTGTTTGTGTGTGTGTGTTGATTATTTGAGTGTGACTGCCCGTCTGTGTCCATGTACGTCGGTAGATGTACAGGAGGTTAGGGTGCTATCCTCTCTCCTGCTATGTGTTTTTTAACTACATTCCTCCGCCTCAGCCTCCAGCATTCCAGCGTGCGATGAGGAGATTAGCACAGGTGCTGTTTGCTTGTCCGGCGCCCCCCTGCATGCGTTGCCCTGACGACAGAGAAGAAAGGGGTCTACCGGTGCTCATCAGCCGTCCATCGCATCAGGAATGGGCCCCTCTGGCCTTCACCAATGGGCTGGCTGGGTTGGGCTCCCCCTCTATGGAGCTATGCCCACCAGGAGGTCCTCCTGTTTGTATCAAAGACTACTCTGGAGCCATGCTGACAGAATGGCCTGTTTTGGCAACAGCTCAGCTCTGATAAGAGAGCCATAGGTATGGCTAAGCAAGCAGCAGGGGGGGATAAAAGAATGTGTGTATCTGCGTGTGTGCGCAATCATGCACATTTGTATGTTGGTTAGTGGACACTGGACATGCATGCAACAACAAACTTGCTCAGATCATGAGAGAGAGGTTAATGTTGCCACAAAAAAGTTTGTTGCGTTGGAATACAGCTACCATAGCATTATCTATTCTAAAAGATACAAACAATGGTTTGTGCATTTTCAAATTGTGCCAACATGTCCAGAGTAGCCCAGCTTAGGCTCAACATGGTACACAAAATAATCAATAACAGGGCCACCAAATATTTTAGCAACTATTTTCCTAGTGTTAGGGAATCACACAGCCACAGAACGAGATCTAGCATAGCAAACCTGCATCCTCCAAGGTGTAGAACAAAGACGGGACAGTGCTCATTTGCTCACACAGGAGCACAGGAGTGGAAGGAGTTGCCTTTGACCACCAAACAGGGCTTGAACCTGTATAGTTTCAAGGTGAACGTTAGGAAATGGCTCCTAGAAAATGTCCCAGAGTAACTCGGGAAGCTTCCTGTTTTTAATGTAGTGTAGTTTTAGTATCTGTACATTTTGTACATATTTTATTAATGTTGTATTTTACTTTTTAATTATATTTTTAGCAATATACTGTAGGCTGATGATAATGTGTAATACATGTTTATGTAAATACTATGTACTGCTGAGACCAAGGACCACAATGGAAATAAGTCTGTGACCTTTTTGTGCTATCCTTGATAATTTGAGGATGCATGACTTGTAACATGTAATGTATTTTAATAAATGTCAAATAAACTAAACTAAACATGTCGCCCACTTTGCGTAGCGTTAATAGACTATTGATACGCAGACAGAGTGGAGGTAATGTAACTTTAATTATTACTATTGAAAAGGACGGACACGTGGAAGTTGTGGCTAGCTGTTAGTTGTGCTACATGCACCCAAACACTTAAGACATCCTTGCTCTACCAAAACGCTTTTTAATCAAGAAATATGCCATTCCATGAGTAGAGAGATCCGCTACAGTGCAGACAGAGTGGAGGAGGTAATGTAATGTTAATTATGTAACTTTGACTGTTTGAATTAACATCTGATCTAATTAACATCTGATATAATGTTAAATGCAATAAGCTCAATAAACACAGATAATATTTGTCATGGAAGTCCTCCCGGACACATGGATCGGCACCAATCTCTTATTTTTTTTTAATCCACTTTTTCTCCTTATTATTCTATTTTTCTCCCATCCCAATTTCATATTTCCAATTCTCCCCTCCCCTGTCTTGAACGTTGCTCGACTATGCCTCCCACTGGTCGGTTGTAGGGAGGATAGAAGCCTTGCATCACGTGTCCCCTCCGGTACACAAGGACTCTGCAGCCTGTCGCCTCTTTTCACCAGACAGTGCGGACTCTCAGTGGCGAGGTGTAACGCATGGGAGGCTCACACTACCCCCGCTACTTCCTGTCTCTGCTGTGCAGGCATCCCCCAACCGACCTGTAGGAGTCGCTGTCCACAACGTCCAATCCCCACCCATCGACTTCCACCCGCTACCTCTGCCAATTGAGATAGTATGACGACTGGCCCAAGCCGGAGGCAACGCTGACACCGGGATTCGAGACCGGAGTCTCTTGCATTGGTGACGTAGGGCTGTACCGAATGCTTCGAAGCTTCGATCATAATGTTGACGTTCGAATTCTAAATCAACATTCGAATTTGTAATTTTTATTTTTAAATTTTTTAAATTTTTTTGTCTATTCAATCTGTTTAAACCAATGGGGGTTTTCTTCACAGTTGCAGTTAAAGATTAGGCTACACAAATATTATAATATTATACTATAAGACGTCACCATCACTTTCATACCAACCGTGCCCTTATTGGGTTATTTATGTTGACGAAACCAATGAGTTATATTCATCGATTTAATAAAAGAAAAATACTAATTTAATCAGATTAATCACTTTGTTAAAATTGAGGATTCATTTAAAAAAAAAATATATATATATATATATTAACCCTTTATTCGCCAATGACGTGTTACCACGTCATTCTCCGCCATGCGTAATCTGCCAATGACGCCGTAAGGAGTCTTTGAGATCAATATTTAAAAAATCTGTCATGTCAATCATATTTTACCCACGGAGACTTGAGACTTACTGTTGATCTCCTTTCAACTCTCCAACTGTTCAATACCGCCCTCTGGTGGCCGATCGGCGAATCGCCCAAACAGGAAGTGACGCGGCAGGAAGTGGTGCTCAACCATATTTCGTCCGGCCACTCGCTATTGCTCCCGGGACTCGAGCTTGATACACTGGATAGCGATCCGTTGCCAATAACTCGATAAACAACATGATTTGGACGTATATACTATTATACAACCTGGAAATAGATAGCATATATCAACATCCCATAATCGCGAACTTTCTGCTCCACGCTGACCACCCACGGTCAGAGGAAGCTGTGGTAAGTTTCAGCGTGTTTGATTATTATGATCCATAGAAACTGCTGTGATCTATGTATCGCCCATACTACATGAATGATTTAACGTCGGCCACGGACTTATAAACCCCCCCCCCCCCCTCTGGTCACCAGCAGATGATGAGGCATGACATTTAGGACCTTGTACAATTGAATTTTTTAATCTGACGTCAATCGGTATCAAACTACATTTAATGATGTAATATATGTATTTATAGCTATAACTCGCGTTCTGCAGAATGCTGCAGAAAACGATAAAAACATATTTATACTTTAGACCGTATTTTAGTATGAATATGTGAATGAAAAAGTAGAACGTTGCTACATCCTAAATGATAGATACTTGACGTTGAATGGGCCATAGTAATGTCAATTTAGCAATACAATTTAAAAAGTTATAACCCTGCAAATAAGGTAAACATCCCCATAGATTTACAGTACTGGCAGACAGTGGATTAAGATCAGAATAATCCCTGGCAGATAAAGGGTTACATTTTTTTTCTTTTTTTTTGTAATTCTTTTTTATATAGACATTCGAAGCTTCGTTCGAATACTTCAATCGAAGCTTTGAATGTTAAAAAATGACATTCGGTACAGCCCTAGTGACGAGCACAATCTCCGCTGCGCCACCCAGCCGCCCAATCTCTTCTAGTGGAAACCCTGATGGGTTGACCAGCCACGGGTCAGTGTCAGTATCTGACACATTTCTAATTTATGGCCATGTTGCTCCCAAGCTCTGGCCTAAACCCCAAACCTCCCAACCTCTCTGGGCTCCAGTGTCCCACCGCCCAGCCCCACTGTGTGTCGTGCCAGTGGGGAACCCCGTTCTCCTCATCCTCAGGCCTGCGCGCCTCAGACACCATGGCTGCATTCTCCAGCAGACCCTGAGTAAACAGGCTCTTATACACACACACACACACACACACACACACACACGCACACGCACACGCACACGCACACGCACACACGCACGCACGCTGCCTGGTGTCTGACATTGAGGAACGCTGGGGAATGTGTGGAGACAGACAGTAATGGAATGACAAGCCAAGTATGTAAAACCATTGATAGCTGGCTCACTTCTCTCTCTCTCTCTCTCTCTCTCTCTCTCTCTCTCTTACTTTCCCTCTCTTACTTTCTCTCCCTTTGCCCCCCCCCCCTCTTCCCCAAGTCCTCCTTATCCCTCTCTGTAATTAGAAAGGTATTAAGTCCAATAACCTATGTTCCACCACTCAGATGAGCAGGCCGGGTGCTAGAGCATCGACTGGGCTGACATTTCTGACATTGTTAGACAGTGTCTGATTACATCTCCCTGTGCGACCCTGTGTTTATGCATAAATTGTGTGTGTGTGGGGGGGGGGGATTTTAGAGCGGTTCTGTGATAGGATTTGGAGACTAGAGCTGCCTTCAGGCCTTTACTCTCTTTACTCAATGCCGCACATAACTGAGCATTCATTCTGCCATATAAGTGCATGGCCTGCAGTTTGCCTCTCGCCTCCACCTTGACCCCGCACTCATAGCAGATGTCTGTATCAATCGGACATCTTAACGGACATGGATCCTTGAGGTGCATTCCTGCTCGGTGGGTGCACTGGTACGGCTGCATGGCGAAGCGTGAAATTACGTGGTTGGCCCGTATTTCAAGGATGTGACGTCCGGAAGGCTGTTTTGTGCTTTTTATTTTGCCCGAACCCAAAGTTGTTGTTTTTTGTGTCGACATCATCAGAATGGTCCATGTCATCATCACATTGTCCTGGTCTTCAACAAGCTGTCCCCATGCTTCAGGGCTCGGAATAATGGAAGCATTAAAGCAAGATGGGGGTATGAAAGAGGAATATGGCCAAAGACCACCCTCTGTTTGTGTGTGTGTATATACAGCCAGGTCCATAAATATTTAGACATTAACTAGGGGTGTAACAGTACACAAAAGCCACGGTTTGGTACGTACCTCAGGTTTTGGGTCACGGTTCGGTACAAGTTTGGTACATCAGGATTATTTTTTATTTCTGTCAGTAGTGCAAGTTGTACTTAGCCATAACCACACTAGGTGGAACTATGTGGTATAGTCCCCCCTCAGATAGTTGGTACACCCTGGCTCTGTAGTGTATCAAGCAGTAAACATAACAGTGAACATACACAGTGGTTTTGGTCCTGTCTGCTTCAGTATCTAGAGGCTTAAAAGCAGCTGGTATAAGTAGTTGTTGTCCTGTTTTTTCTGCCTGGCTCCAGTGATTGATCAGGATGCTAATTATCAACAATTAGCTATCGAGATCCAAATATAGCTAGCTAATCATGTAATCGATATCGATCGTTACATTGAATTTGTACTTATGTAGCGATTACAAAGACGGCTTGAGTTGAGTCCCAAACCCACGCAAAACTGAGGCCCTGCGAGATCCGAATGGCACTGTTTTCAAAGTTGCTTTGTACGTTTTCAAAATAAAACGTTGTGTTTTACCTTCTCCTCTGGTGCTACTTGACGTGGTGCATATTCCGTCCAATCCTTGCCAAGAAAGTTGGTAATAAAAATGAATCCACATTTTCTGTTATTCTCCTTGCTGGTTGAAAAGGCATGGCTATTCCACTTGTTTGTTCATCTGAAGTCCACTTGCTGTCATGGATAACGCTAATGATTCCAAAATGATGTGCGACTTGTTTAGAATCTGCTTTTTTTTATTTATCTTGTTGCATGTAGCATAATAACAGACGCAACGATAACTTCAAAATAACTTCTGAACCATAACGTTAGTATAGTAACAAATGACCGCTGCCACGGCTTCTATTTTTATCTGTAACGTATTATGTAGATTAGGGCTGTCTTAAATACTTCGAAGCTTCGAAGCTTCGTTCGATGGCACAAGCTTCGAACATAAAAAAAATAATCGAAGTAAATATATATTTTAGGGCGGCTACGTGGCTTAGTGGGCAAGGCGCTCGCCACGAAATCTGGAGACGCTGGGCTCGGCTGTTCGAGCCCAGCGCTCCACATTTGCTTTCAGTTTAGCTGGTCGTCCGTACTAATACACATTGGCCGTATTAGGGGGTGGGAAACTGATGGGTGGGGATCGGGCGTTGTGGACAGCGACTCCTACAGGTCGGTTGGTGCGCCTGCGCAGTGGAATCAGGAAGTGTCTGGGGCAGCGTGAGCCTCCCACGCGTTACTCCTCGCCACTGAGAGATCGAGCTGCGCAGGTGAAAAGATGCGACTGCTGTTACCTCAAGTACCGGAGGGGACTTGTGCTATGTATGACTTAGTCCACATTGCAGCCGGCTTGTGGGAGGCAAGAAACAGCGTTCGTGACAGGGGAGGGTTGAATTGGATGATACGAAATTGGGATGGGATAAAAAAATATAGAAAATGGGAGAAAAAGTGGATAAAAAAATATATATATATATTATTTTTTAGTCTTTTTTTGCCTCCAAAATCTTGCGCCTCCATTCCAATGAAACGAAAGTAAGCGGCGCCTTCCCGCCTCCATTCCAATTAAACGAAAGTAAGCGGCGCCTCGACTCCACCTCTCTACAACAAGCACGTGGAGATTATCTGTGTTGAAAACAACAAGGACATGTGCAGCAGACATGTTGACGAAGAAGCGAAGCAATGCCGTTTGTTATTTAAGACTGTCGGACAGATTTGTGTTCATTGTGCTGCTTTTTTAAAGTGTCCCGACCCATATAAAAATATGTCTTAATATAGTCGAATTCTGCCTTTGTCTATCAACTACATATAAATATTTATATAATTGTTTGCTTGATAGATGAAGGTTGCAACATAATTATGTAATGTCATGTCGTTGGCTGTGAGAGCAGCCCCACTGCACCCAGGCAGCGCAGCCGAGTGAAACCTTGTTGGCTGCGTCACAGTCACGAAAGGGGCTACTTAATTAATTAATCCAATCCACTTTATTTATAGAGCACATTTAAAAACAACAACGTTTACCAAAGTGCTGTACAAGTCCCACAACATAAGATAAAAAAAATATATATATAACATTTTCTTTCTTTTTTTTCTTCGAAGCTTCGAATTAAAATCGAAGGTCAGCCCTAATGTAGATCAACGTCTTCAACTCCTGACCAGGGTCACACTCGCACACTCTTTAGTACCATCTTGTGGCGATAAATGCACATTGCACGAGAACCAGAATATTACAAAATAACTTGTGTGAATCCACACACTGAACCGTGACATTCTTACCGTGAAGTCGTGAGACGAATATACATATCTAACTAATACACCCCTAACTTTTACACAATTTTCATAATTGTGGCTCTGTACAACACCACAATGGTCTTGGAATGAAACAATCAAGATGTGCTAAGCTGTAAGGTCCCCCAATTGGGGCACCCTGTTTTTTTTAACATAAGTCGATCAATAGAGACCGTATTAGATCCCCACGTGGGGTATCATTGGAAAGCCACACTCATTGGCTACAACCCTGTCCAAAGAATTTCGAGATCGCCAAATGATTGACGGAGCTAGAGCCCTGGGAGTCATGTACGTGTCGTATACTTTGCATGTACTTTGGCACACGCCTCGCATATCGGCATGTAACTCGAGAACCGCTCAACGGATTTTGTCACCTGAGACTGCAATCGTCAGGCAACAAATAGGGCTTTAATTATATATATATATATTGCATTAAAAGAAATGCACACCTGAGCCGCTAGAGGTCGGCAAAGTGGCGCGTCGCGAATCCTCCCACATGTGGGCCCTTGGACGTTAAGAGGTTTTAATGTTGTGTTTCTTTTTTAAATGTAGCCAAGAGTAAAGACATTTACCCTATCATAACAGTAGTGATGCACGATATATCGGCCGCCGATATAATATCGGCCGATATGGCAGTTTTTTTACCCATCGGAATCGGTCCGATATCAAGATAGGGCCTAACAAAATTAATAGTTGGTTTCCGGTTGCCGACCGACCCTGCCGATTTAGGTGCGACCCAATATATTTTATGAGTTTTTAAAATTTTTTTTTTTTTTTTTTTTTTTTTTTTTAGAATAAAGTTTCATATAAATCTTAGTCAAACATTTAGTATTATGGATATTAAACATGCTGGCAGAGTACATGCATCCATGTTGTTGTGAACATTTTTAAATAAAGAAATTCCCTATCCATAGTCGCCGTGGGAAAGAATAAAATAAAAAAATAAAATAAAATAAATTCCCTACCTACCCATGGCCAAACTGACAACCAACAGGAAACCAACAATATATTTTACTTTGCCTTGGGCCGTTATGGGCAATACAAAAATAAAATAAAGTAATTTTTTTTTTCTTTTTTTACATGTTTTGCCCTCAAATAGTTTAAAAATATCAGTCATTTCTGAAAATAAGTTACAAAAGTAAAAAAAGTATGCGTTTTGGAAAATAGCTCTTTATTTGATTATCATAAAGTGTTTTCTATACAGAGATATCGACATCTGTAAATATCGGTATCGGCCAGAACAGCAATATTAATATCGGTTATCGGTATCGGCCACAATTTTCACATCGGTGCATCACTACATAACAGCAGTCGAAGTGTATATTTTCATTTTTACCGATGTTTTTAAGATTTACAGAAAATATGAATTTATCAAAAAAATGCTAATTATATCTTATCGTAAAACCGTGAGGAAATGACTAAATCCAGATGCCATTGGAAAGAGGAGCCTTTTCCCTATCCATAGATGTATGATTTGGTCAAGTTCAAGGTCAAATATGGATTAGAATTTATTACTGTATCTACAAATCCTTCTGTTTATTCATTTGCTTAGATTTTTTGTGCATTTGATCTATGGGTGGGACGATACATCGATCCAGATCGATACATCGATGTAATTATCAACAATCGAATCGGATCGATGCGATGTAATAAGATCGATTCATATCGATACTCTTATTTTGAAAATCCTGTGGCGAGTCTCATATCCGCCCAAGAACAACAGCAGTAGCTCCGTGTGTGTAGACGTTACAGCATAGCATTCTCCCTTTCTGTGTGTGTGTGTGCGCGCCTCTTTGGAAAGACCAGATGAGGTCAGAGGAGTTTGATGTTTAAATGTTATTTAAACATAAACAATATAATACATAATAAATGTAGGCCTATACATGATCATGCAACATCAACAAATTGTTGTAGGAACGGTTTGGGAGAGGGAGGTTGTGAGTTTTGAGTTCCAAAAAATGTAGCTTAAAGTTTAAAGCTCAATATATAAAAACGTGGCACTTTACAGTGAACAGGAGGTCTATTTGTATTAAAAACAATAGATTGATTTTCCTTTAAATGTCTGGAAGAGCTCAAAAATACAAATGTCAAATGATATTTATTACCTTTTTTTTGTTGATCTAAATGTTACTGATTGTGTTAAATGGGCATATGATATCATCTCATATCGATCGCAGGCACCTGAATCTAATCGTATCGTATTGTATCGTGAGAGACTTTGTGATATCGGAAAATATCGTATCGTTGTCCAAAGAATCGATATCGTATCGTATCATGACTGGTGATTCCCACCCCTAATTTGATCTCAAGAAGGTGCTGAATGAGCTCAGTGAGCGAGCTCGGTGGCGGCACAATTGTAACATGGTGTTATTCACCAGCAAAGATGCAAAAAAAATTCATAATTTATATTCTCTTGTTTCATCACAATTTACCCAAGCCTACTAACAGACACAATATTTCTGACACTGGGAATTAGAGGTGTAATGGACTGGTACACAAAAACTACGGTACGGTACGTACCTCGGTTTTTAAGTCAAGGTTCGGTACGGGTTTTCGGTACAGTGGGGAAAAGTTTGGCTTTCCATGTTCCACTCAGGGGTGATGTAATGTGCAGTAACTAATTGTACGTGTAGGGCTGTCAACGCATATTCTATATTGAAATTAATAATCGACTTGTAAAATAAAAAAATAAAAAAATTCTAATTATATTAGATTGTGAAAAAAACAGCCCCCGGTGGGCGGTCGTTAGTGGTTAACATACCATTGTATTCGTTCGGTACACTACACAGCCGTACGGTACGGTACACACTGAAACGGTTCGGTACGGATACGTGTACCTTTACACCTGACCCCTACTGGGAATACATACCCCCAGGTCCCTAGATGTTCCTAGATACCAAGAACATGCAAATTGACCTTGTAGAAGTGGAGCAATCTTCCATTTACTTGGGCATGTACCTTTAGGCGAAATCTCAGAAAATAGGGCTACAGGTTAAGTGCATACTTTCAACTTTAATTTGAGGGTATTTACATCCAAATCAGGTGAACAGTGTAGGAATTACAACAGTTCTGTGCCCCCCCCCCCCCCCCCCCCCCCTTAACTCATTCAGCGCCAGCCATTAGCCGGGTCCCGTTGTAGCTATGCCACGCTTTAAAGATAGGAGTGCGTCACCTTGTTTGTAGAGCTATATCTATATTATATATTCTAGCTATGGGGACAATACTATGGTCATTTGACACTGACTTTCTTTCGTCCAAGATGCAAAAAAAGAGATAATTTCTTAATGCATACGTTCACGCGTTATCCCGTGGTGAATATAAGTATAATTTCAGAGTGGTCCGGAATAATTTCTGTGAAGAGAGTAATGGGGCGCAACGTGAATTCTACTATAAGCGTTGGCGCTGACGCTACTATTTCCAAATCAAATTTATATAATGGGTATTATGTTTAATCAAGAATGCATGAAAAGGGGGGGGGTCGTTTCTGATGCTTTGATTGCCAGTAACGGCATTCGTATTGAACACTAAAAACTAGGGGTGGGAATCGCCAGAGACCTCACGATACGATACTATCGCGATACTTGCGTCACGATACGATAGTATCGCGATACTAAATATATCGTGATACGCTGAGTATTAAATTTTTTTTATTTTTTTTTATCAAATTTAATTTATTACCTTTTTTCAACTGCTAAGTAAAACTGTCAACATGTTTTATCTAATAAAATAAAGTTCAGTCTGTTCATCTCACTTCAATAATTTGTATTGCAGAACATGGTATTTTCTCAAGCAGACGGATGTAAACACTGTAATCTGTGTTGCATGTACCTGACAAACTGAACTGTTTGTATTACAGTCATATTCCAATTTAACTGAATGCACGTGTGTGTGGACTACTGTACTATTACAGGTTATTGAAATGAACAACTTCCTTATAATTTTTTTTAATTTAATATTTCTTTTAATGAATAATTAAATATAGATACTTGGCGTCCCTGTATCGATACAGTATCGCCACGCAAAGTATCGCGATACTACTACATATCGATTTCCCCCCCCACCCCTACTAAAAACGCTGATCAGCTGGATCGGTATCAAAACATTGTTGGATCAAGCTGAAATTGATGTCAGATAGTCCTTACCTGTGGTCGGTGGTATTCCAAAAAGAATATTCCAATTGTCTGATCGCAATTTCCAGTATTGGTGTCCATCTGGTCTCGGACATAATTTGGCACAATTTATGGATCGAGTGTGCAAGATGCGTCTCGAAGTGCTCGGATGAAGCGACTTACTCGGCTCCGTCTAAATATAGCGCCCGGTGACATTTGAGTGTAACACAGAGTTGGATATAAGGTTTCAAAGGGTGGGGCATAACAAAAAATATTGTTTGTTTCCCGTTGGTTGTCAGTTAAGGCCATGGGTAGGTAGGGAATTTATTTTATTAAATGTTTTATTTTATTCTTTCCCACGGTGACTATGGATAGGGAATTTCTTTATTTAATTAAAATGTTCACAACAACATGGATGCATGTACTCTGCCAGCATGTTTAATATCCATAATACTAAAGGTTTGACTAAGATTTCTATGAAACTTTATAATTCTTTTTTTAACTCATAAAATATATTTGGTCGCACCTAAATCGGCAGGGTCGGTCGGCAACCGGAAACATCTTTTTTTTAGGCGTGGGTGACACTGCCATCTGGCAGGATGTGCCGGTATTGCAATTTGGCAATCTCAAAATCCTTTCATATGGCAACACCAAGGTCAATGGATGAATAATGAATGAAAATAGCGAATAAAAGAAAAAACGACCAAAACCCGAGATATCTCGGGTTCTGGCGTCCAACACATGGTGAGTTAACCCGAGATATCTCGGGTCTGCCAATTAAAGAGTTAAGGGACCAAAAGTAATTGGACAAACTTTTAATACTTTGTTGCAAATCCTTTGCAGTCAATGAGAGCCTGAAGTCTGGAACCCATAGACATCACCATTGGGTTTCGTCCCTGGTGATGCTCTGCCAGGCCTCTACTGCCTTCAGTTCCTGCTTGTTCTTGGGGCATTTAAATGTTCCCTTCAGTTTTGTCATAGCAAGTGACATGCATGCTCAATTGGATTCAGGTCAGGTCACTTCTTCGCCTTAAACTCTTGCTTTCGCAGTATTCTTCAGGTCATTGTCCATCTGTACTGTGAAGCGATGTCCAATGAGTTCTGATGCATTTGGTTGAATATGAGCAGATAATATTGCCCAAAACACTTCAGAATTCATTTAGTCAGCACAGCAGTCACATCATCAATAAATACAAGGGAACCAGTTCCATTGGCAGCCATTCATGCCCACACCATAACACTACCACCACCATGCTTCACTGCTGAAGTGGTATGCTTTGGATTATGAGCAGTTCCTTTCCTTCTCCATACTCTTTTCTTCCCAGTTGATATCTGTCCATGGGATGTTGTTGCAGAACTGTGCAGGCTTTCTGTTTTTTTTGACAAACTCTAATCTACATCTTGTTGACTTTGACACAGATACACTTTCCTAGAGAGTGTTTTTGATCTGGCCAACTGTTGTGAAGGGGTTTCTTTACCAGGGAATGAATTCTTCTGTTATCCACCACAGTTGTTTTCCATGGTCTTCCTGGTCTTTTGGTGTTGCTGAGCTCACCAGTGTGTTCTTTGTTTTTAAGAATGTACCAAACAGTTGATTCAACCACACCTATTGTTTTTGCTATCTTTCTAATAGGTTTGTTTTGATTTTTCACTGATAGTGGCAGCTCTATGGAGCTCATATTGAGAGTTGACGGCAACAGATTTCAAATGCAAATACCACACTTGAAATGAACTCTAGACTTTTTATCTGCTCCTTATAAAATAAATAATGAGGGAAAAACACACACCTGGCCATGGAACAGCTGAGCAGCCAATAATTGTCCAATTACTTTTGGTCCCTTAAAAAGGGGGCGGCACCATTCACCCGATTTGGATGTGTATATACCCTCAATTTAAAGCTCAAAGTCTGCACTTAAAGCACATTGATTGTTTAATTTCAAATCCATTGTGGTGGTGACAGAGCCAAAATGATGGAAATGGTGTCGATGTCCAAATATTTATGGACCCGACTGTATATCAGATGTATCAGATATACAGTCGGGTCCATAAATATTTGGACATCGACACAATTTTCATTGTGGGTGTGCGTGTGTGTGTGTGTGTGTGTGTGTGTGTGTGTGTGTGTGTGTACACATACGTCAGCTAACTGTTAACATACCGAGAGAGACCGGATCATATAAAACGCAAGCGAGTGATTCTCCTATGAGCTCATCACCAAACAATGTGCTTCATGTTTCTCCATCTGCAACCTTTTTTTCCTCCTCCTCCTCCATCTCAATTTTTTTTATAGCCCCTCTTCTCATCGTCTCCTCAACGCTGTGTGGCTTTGGTGAGTTAATGGGGCTTACTGGGAGATTGAGGAAGCAAGCGTGTTTCTCCTTGATTAGTGCGTGTGTGTGTTTTGGTGGCGGGTGCAAGGACCTCACACATGTTTGCCATGCCAGCGATGATGTAGGGCCTACTGGCATGTGACTGGGTGCCCGGAGTACTGAGGTCACCTCTTAGAAAGCCACAGAGACTTTGCACCATCTGTCAGGATGCCCCATTGCCCCATGGATGCCTCCCCCACATACTGAGTATAAGTTTGTCTCCTGGCGAAGACAAAGGCATACCTCTCTCAAAACAACCTAGAGACGGTGATTAGGGGTGTAACGATGCAACATCACAACGATTCGATTACGATTATTCAGGCAATGATTCAATGCATCATGAAATCTCTTCATTTGACCACGATTTGATTTAATTTGATACATTTTCTATCAGTTAATTCCCCAAATTTTTTTCAATACACAAATGTGGCTGGGGGAACTGATTCACTCAGCATGAATGGACTATAGGTCAATAAAAACAATAATAAAAAAAAACATGATTTATTTTTATTTTTTTAACACTTTGGCTGCCAGGAAACGTGTTTAGACGTCATTGCCGGCCATGCTCAAGTTGCCGGAGGACGCTGTACAGCGTCCTTATATCAATATTTCAAAAATCTGCGATCGGATTCATATGTCCCCTCCGCTGGCCTGAGATCCACCAGGAGGACCCACTGAGCTCTCTGGCGGTTCAGGAGCGCCATCTGGTGGCCGATCGGCGCAATCGCTTAAACAGGAAGTGGCATAGAGGTTGTGCTGGACGTCCGTATTACTTCCGGGCACTCGCTATAGGTCCCGGCATTCTAGCTCGTCACAATACACAGTGATCGATTGCCAATAACTCGATAAACAACATGATTTGGACGTATATACCATTATACAAGCTGGAGATGGACCGGGTAAAACTACATCCCATAATGATAAGATTTATACTCTACGATGATCGCCCAACGGCGCGCGGAGACTGGGGTGAGTTTTAGCGTGTAACGTTACCGTCTTCGATACTAACTGCTATTATCAACATTTGACCCACATTAGATGATTGGTATAACGCTGCCCACGGAATTATAAACGCCCCCTAGCCCATCCGGTCAACATCAGATGACGTGTAGTAACTTCTAGAAGTACGTCTAGTTGTAATTTTTTATATCGCGCTGATTGCCATAAAACTGTATTGCATCATCAATATAATGCATTTGGGGCTATAGATCACGTTCTGGAGAAAGCTGCAGAAAGAGATGAAAACATACTTATACATTAGACCATACTTTACTATGAATATGTGAATGAAAAAGTTTAACGTTGCTACACAATGAACAATACATATAGGACTTTGAATGGGCCCTAATAATGGCAATGTAGCAATAGAATTTAAAAAGTTATAGCCATGCAAAGAAGGGGTACTTCTCCATAGACAAATAGAGCCGGCAACCTATGGTATATCATGAATTTAACCCAAGGCAACCAAAGTGTTAATATTTTCATTTCCATTAATTTCGATTATAATCTATTCTAACATATTCAAATCGATGCATCGATTCTAACACATTAGAATCAATGAATTTTGATTAATCGATGCATCGTTACACTCCTAACGGTGATACATGCCTTAGTCACCACTCGCCTCGACTATTGCAATGCCCTCTACACAGGCATTGACAAATCCCTGCTCCGCCACCTACAGCTGGTGCAGAATGCAGCCATGCGCCGCCTCACCAAAACAAAAAAACACGAGCACATCAGCCCAGTTCTGGCCTCGCTCCACTGGCTGCCTGTTAGTTTTAGGATAGATTTTAAACTAGCCCTAAATGTTTTTAAATCACTCAATGGCACGGCTCCTCCCTATCTATCTGAGCTCCTGCACCGCCACACCCCCCACAGATCCCTTAGATCAGCCGACCAGCTGCTATTGGTGGTGCCTAGAACTAGGCTCAAGACTAGGGGAGACAGAGCCTTCTCCGCCGCAGCGCCTAGTCTGTGGAACAGCCTCCCCCTCAATACACGGGCCGCCCAGACCTTGCAGGTTTTTAAATCACTTTTAAAAACCTATTTGTTCTCCCTGGCCTTCCCCCCCCCCCCCCCCCCCCCCCAGGGCTGTACGTTAACTTTTTTTGCACATAGCACTGGTGCTACAGAGGTTGATAGTTTTGTAGCACAGGCCAAAATCTTGTAGCACGAGTATAAAACGTCTCTAAAATCTCTAAAAACAACCACAAGTAGTGCAGTTCATTACTTAGATAGGTATGTGACTGGCAAGGGACATGAATCTTGCATACAGGGCACACAAAATCCAAACTTTAACAAGAAATGCTTTCAGACAAATTCTTTCTTTATTTGCCCATAATGTAAAACAAAAAGAACAAGGACATAACCATATAACCGATATGAAGCAATCCGAGACCAGGCAGCGCTGGTGTGGACTCAGATTACAGGGAAAGCTAGAAACCAACCTAGAAACACCTAGAAACCAACATAACAAATAGATATAATGCATACAAACACCTGTACATATTTGTGGAACCAAATAAATACATTTATTATTATTATTATAATTATTCGTGTGTGTGTGTGTGTGTGTGTGTGTGTGTGTGTGTGTGTGTGTGTGTGTGTGTGTGTGTGTGTGTGTGTGTGTGTGTGTGTGTGTGTGTGTGTGTGTGTGTGTGTGCGCACGCACTGCACACGTGTCACAGTTCCAGCATCATGTCTGCTGGCCACTTTTTCAGATCCACACACACACACACACACACACACACACACACACACACACACACACACACACACACACACACACACACACACACACACACACACACACACACACACACACACACACACACACACACACACACACACACACACACACACACACACACACACACACACACACACACACACACACACACACACACACACACACACACACACACACACACACACACACACACACACACACACACACACACACACACACACACACACACACACACACACACACACACACACACACACACACACACACACACACACACACACACACACACACACACACACACACACACACACACACACACACACACACACACACACACACACACACACACACACACACACACACACACACACACACACACACACACACACACACACACACACACACACACACACACACACACACACACACACACACACACACACACACACACACACACACACACACACACACACACACACACACACACACACACACACACACACACACACACACACACACACACACACACACACACACACACACACACACACACACACACACACACACACACACACTATTGCATTAATCAGAAGTACAAGGAACTCTGCATGAATGAAAAGGGCTTTATAAATAAAATGAATTATTATTATTATTACCTTATTTGCATATTGTCTCGTTATTAGATAGATGGATAGATTGATTGATAGATAGATAATTAATACTTTATTGATCCCGGAGGGGAATTTAAGTAGCCATACGATGGAGTTCTTTTTACAGAGTAAAATTAGCGGCTTAAATTTAGTGAACAGCATTTCTTCCTTGGCGATGCAATATGCCACATTCATCTTAAACGTTACCTCACGGAGATCAGCATCATCCGCTCTGGTCGTCTGTTTACTCAGCGAGTGCAAGAGGGTGCCGGCCCGCTCGGGGTTTTGTTTAGAGTTGAAGGCATCCCGGGCAAGAATGTGTCGATGGGACATATTATGCTTGCTAATATTATCCCTTTTTAGGATAGTGTTACCCACGACATATGGATTTTCTGATCGAATCTTTTCGGGAGCCTCTCGGCACCAGTGACAGAATAATAGCTGCTCTTCCTCGTTAAAAATAAGCCACGGAAAATAATTTTTCCACTCTGCGTTATATCTGTAAACCTTAATCTTCTCCTTCTCCTGTCTCGTTTCTATTAACTGTGGTCCCTCTCGGGCTCGTTTGGGGTTTTGTACTTCTTTTGGATTTAAAACCTTAAAAAAGCGCTTCATCTTGTCAGAAACTGTCTCAGTCACTGTACATTGAGCTCGCACCTGGCTGCCTCGGCTCGCGGGGATATTGTTCGCTAGGGATTATGGGATTTGGTGTTTTGATATGGACTCTACGCGAGACGGGACATTGTTTTTAATCGCACGAGACTACAAGTACCAGGTGGATAGCGCCGTGGTCCATTCATTTACCGTCACACTTTTTTTTTTTTTTCTTGCTTGCGCCACGGGCCATCGCACCCGTGCTAGTGAAGTCAATTCATTCATCGCACAGACTGACGTCAGTGTCGCACGTGCGACATATATGTCGCACCGTACAGCCCTGCCCCCACTTAATCACCACTAGACCCCTGGCCCATTTTTATCTTCTTTGCTTTACTGTGTCCTACCTGTTTTTATTACATTCATTGTTTTACTGTGTTTTAAATTGTATATCTTGCATTGTTATATTTTTGTCTTATCAACCTGCCTGTGAAGCACTTTGGTGCCAGCTGCCGCTGCTTAGAAATGTGCTATATAAATAAAATTGACTTGACTTGACTACAGTATGTTGAAATTAGGGATGCACCGAATGGGAAATTCTTGGCCGAAACCGAATACCGAAAATAGGAAACAGTTGGCCGAATGCCGAAAGGCTGAATATGATTAATATAAATACATTATATATATATATATTTATTTTTTTACCAATGTTGTTCAGCTACCAGATTATGGCAAAATACATGATTATGGCCAAACTTAACTTAAATAATATTAATAATCACTATTATGGGTCCATAAAACATTTATTCAGCACTTTTTTTTTATCCACTTTTTCTCCTTATTTTTCTATTTTTCTCCCATCCCAATTTCGCCTCGCCAATTCTCCCTTCAATTCTCCCCTCCCCTGTCTCGAACGTTGCTAGACTATGCCTCCCACTGGTCGGCTGCAGTGAGGACCAAGCCTTGCATCACGTGTCCCCTCCGGTACACAAGGAGGCAGCTGTCGCATCTTTTCACCTGTACAGCGCGATCTCTCAGTGGCAAGGAGTAACGCTTGGGAGGCTCACGCTGCCCCCGATGCTTCCTGATTCTGCTGTACAGGCGCACCAACCGACCTGTAGGAGTTGCTGTCCACAACGTCCAATCCCCACCCACCAGCTTTCCCACCCCTAACACTGCCAATTGTGTTAGTATGAACGACCAGCCAAGCTGGTAGCAACGCCGAGAGCTGGGCTCGAACCCAGCATCTCCTGCGTTATTTATTCAGCACTTTTGAATGCATACATTAATTCCAGACTGACTGCTGAAAGATTGTACAATTTAAACATTTTCTCTTTGCATACAACAAAATGTGCATTTAAGTCAAGTGCATTTTCTTTTCCCTGTAGGATAACTACAACAAAGTGCATTCAGAACAAAGTGCATTCGGAACAAAGCCAAGGTGCTTTAAAACTGCATAAATATCTAGGCCAGTAGATAATATATAGAAAATAATATCTCTTTTCAAGTCTTACTGGACAAAATTAGGTTTGAGTTTTGAGCTTCCTAGTGACGATGTCACACTAGGATATCAACACACAGGTTTGGAAACTGGAAGAGCTCGATGCATTAAGCAATATAAATAAACGAATAGCCAATAAATGTGAAGTTATCTTTGAACCTCTGTTGTCAAGCCTCGTCAATATACCCCCCCCCCCCCCCCCCTTTCCCCACTAATGGAACTGGTGTCGTGGAGTCACTCTGCTGTCTAGGGTACAGCTAACGTTAGTTAGCTTGGCGGCTAACTTAGTTAGCTTAGCGGCTCGCGTCAATTCAATTCAATTGAAGGTCTGAGCTGGTCTGTGTCTAATGAAATGCGTTTTGATTACGTCATCACAACAACACATTAGGTCACGAACGTAACCCTGTTCTTTGACATTCTGTGATATTTTTTCGGGCCTAAAACCGAAAGCCGAAAGGGCCTTTTTTAACCATTTTCGGCCGATATGTTTTGGTGGCCGAATATTCGGTGCATCCCTAGTTGAAATGACCGGGATACACAGCAGGCGAAGCTGTCGCAGACTCCTGATATTTAGCTCCCCAGGTCTGAGCTCCGCGGGCCACGTGTAGCCCCTGTCGGGTTGATAACCAAGAGTTTTATTGCCTGCTTTTGTGGATTTTCCCATTCCTTTTGAGTTCAGCCTAGTTGTTGAGTTAATGATTTGCTAGAAGAGTCTTTGACTGAAAGTCGGGGGTTGAGGCCGGGGTTCGGGTGCCTCCCACTTCAAAATGAAGAATTAATTGACGTTGAGACGGTCTCGATGTGTCCGTCAAGCCTCTTGATACATCCTCCACACTTGAAATCTTCTTTCATAGGTGGGTTTGATTGAAATTGATTGAAAATTGTATTAACAGATTGCAGAATGGGTACAATACAGTACAGCTCAATACACACAATTGTTAAGGGGATGCAGACTAGAGAAAGACTTTCGTCTTGTTTACATCAGGGTCCCCCATTTTCAATTCATAACATTTATGACATACACGACATACAAATATACAGTACTGTTTATTTACAGACAGAATTTCTAAAAGAGAATATATACATTTGAGCATTTTGAGGGGGAGGAAACTGTACATTGGGGGGGTTGGGCGAGGGGGGGGGGGGGGGGGGGGGGGGGGTAGTGGGGTTGGACATTTACCGGGGCCAGTTTCGAATTGCGGCCTCCCGTAGGTGCTTTTTTAGAGTGGTTTTGAAGGTGGGTAGGGATTCACATTATTTTACGGCTGTGGGTAGGGCCACATTGTTGTGGCATAATTGCAAAACGTGTTTAGTCCCTTGTTTGAGCAGAATCTGGGTTGAACATGATCTGTGGAACTCCCTCTGGTGTTGTGGTCGTGGTATTCACTGACCTTTGGGAAGTATTTCGACATGTACACTGGTGTAGTGTATCTTGTAGACCTGGCCCATTGCAAGTTGCTGTACATACTCTGTCGTCTACTCTAAGGTTGTCAAAATGGGCAAGGTTGTGGTTGGTTTTAGGAGTGAGGTCAAGCAGTAGTCTGACCAGTTTGTTTTTTGATATTTGTAATCTTGTTTTTAGTGCCTTTGAGGTGCTTTGGTATAGGGCTGGGCGATATAACGATAACGATAAATATCGCGATATATTTTAACACTTTAACTGCCGGGAAACGCTTTACAGCGTCATTCCCGGCCATGCTCAAGTTGCCGAAGGACGCTTTACAGCGTCTTTAATATCAATATTTCCAAAATCTGTGATCGGATTCATATTTCCCCTCCGCTGGCCTGAGATCCACCAGGAGGACCCACTGAGCTCTCTGGCGGTTCAGGAGCGCCATCTGGTGGCCGATAGGCGCAATCGCCGAACAGGAAGTGCTATGGTGGTTGTGCTGGTCGGCCATATTACTTCCGGGCACTCGGTTTGGCTGCCGGCACTCTGGCTTGTCACAATATAATAGCGATCCATTGCCAATAACTCGATAAACAACATGATTTGGACGTATATAGTATTATACAAGCTGGAAATGGTTCATCAGGATAAACATCCCATAATCGAAAACGGTCTACACCGCGCTGATCGTCCAACGGCGCGAGGAAGATCCGGTGAGATTCAGCGTTATTCTTGAACGTGTTCCATATAAACTGTTATGATGAACATATGACCCACACTAGATGAATGATATAACGCTGCCCACGGAATTATAAACGATCCCCCGCCCATCCGGTCATCATCAGATCATACGTAGATCATTCTAGAAGTACGTCCAATTGAAATTTTTTATATCGCCCCGATTGCCATCAAACTGTATTTCATCATCAATATAATGCATTTGGGGCTATAGATCACGTTCTGGAGAAAGCTGCAGAAAGAGATGAAAACATACTTTATTTTTATTTTTTTAACTTTCTTTTTTAGCGTTTATCGCTTTTCTGGTCAAGCATGACCGACAGAAACAGGTTGAAACGGGATATAGAGCAGGGGAAGACATTCTGATAAATGACGGCGGGTCCGGGAATCGAACTCGTGTCCACCAGATCCGTGACGCAGCACGGTTTTCCCCGACGCAGAAATGGCGCCGAGATATGCGGTGAGCTACTGGAGCTCCCCCGATGAAAACATACTTATACATTAGACCATACTTTACTATGAATATGTGAATGAAAAAGTTTAACGTTGCTACACAATGAACAATACATATAGGACTTTGAATGGGCCCTAATAATGGCAATGTAGCAATATAATTTAAAAAGTTATAGCCATGCAAAGAAGGGGTACTTATCCATAGACAAATAGAGCTGGCAACCCATGGTATAGCATGAATTTAACCTCCGGCACCCATAGTATCGAAATAAATTTTTTTTTTTTTTTTTTTTTTTTTGACCTGCAACAGGGTAGTTTTAAAACCAGAGACAGTGGACAGACTTTCTTGCCTGCAACTTAAAGTAATGGATTTGCTTGTCCAAATGACAATACTGACCAAATTGAGATTTATTTTTCTCTTTCTAATTTAAAATACAGTTTGAAACCGTCTGTACACAGTAGGCTATGTGTGCTAGCAGAACTAGACTCCAGTCACGAGTTGGTTTGTCCACCAAAAAAGCGCCAAAAGATCGAAAATAAACTAGCAGAGCCAGAACTGTTCAACTCCCCTGGAGCCACAGCCAGCAGAGAAGCCGGTTTACTTTAGTTTTTAAACCAGCTGCAGCCTGAGAACTGGAGTGTGAGGTGATGTAACACTAAAGATGGCGGCAATGACAAAGAATTGCTGCAAAATAAACATACATCTGTTGTTAAAAAAAAAAAAAAAAATTATACTATTTCGATAATTATCGATATCGAGAAATATGATAACATTATCATATCGTTATCGCGATATGATTTTTTTCCATATCGCCCAGCCCTACTTTGGTACCATGAGGTGCAAGCATAGTCGTAGTACCCTTGAATGAGTGCTCCTGTTAGGGGGCTTTCCCACTAGGCATCCGGGGTAGAATCCGAGCACGATCGCCCCAAAATAAGTGTGATGAGAAGTGAACGCTCCGCTCCGTCACCAGGGACGCGAATCATCGTCCCCGGCTACGGAACGTAGCGTGGTGTGCAAACAAACTTTACCAAAACACGGAAGAGGCTTGCCCAGAACAAGTGGTTCTGTTGGTGCTAACCTGCTTGCCCAGAATAGAGTTGTATTCATACTTCAATTTTAAAATATTATTTAGGTCCGTTTGGGATTGTAGTCTGTTGCAATTCAGCCGAGCGCTTATGTCTCTCTCTCTCTCTCTCCCTCGACAGCAGCCAACTTAGTTAAGGTGGTGTTGAGTATAAGATATAATGTGCCCTCTCAATACCACCTTAAGGCTCTCTTCACTTCTCACAGTCAAGAAGAGCACTCGCAAATATCACTGTCACAACCTGCTGCAAAATATCATTGCGCACTCTCCCACGCGTGCGCCCGTATTACGATCCGTGCAATAATATTCACGGGGGTATGTCTTGTCATGCGAAAGAAGTTCCCAATGCATTGTCCCGTGGGATTATGCCCCCCTGCAGCGAAATTAATTAGTCCCACAGAGCCATGCGGTTAGCACACACACACACACACGCACACAGGGGAGAGACGATAGCGCTGCCGGTAAAGCACCTCATTTGATCCCGAAATGCTTTATCCGAGAGCAAGAAGGGTTGAAACGCCAGCTATAGCAAACCAACTAAGTGCATACACCACCTGCTGTATTGGAGTGCTGCTCTCCTCTTGTGCTTGGGAACGAAACAAGATTGTAGTGTGAAAGCAGGCCAGAGTGGGAGGGGGGGCTATCACTCTCGAGGATGGAGCGAGGACGGAGCGAGGACTGAGCGGACCAACCGTTCCTAATGAGAAAACACCCTTAGAGTTTTCAGGATATTCTTGTTTACCAGAGAGGAGATCCGGTACAAGAATCATTTTTATTTTTTTTTTTAATCCACTTTTTCTCCCCATTTTCTATTTTTCTCCAATCCCAATTTCGTATTTCCAATTCTTCCCTCCCCTGTCTTGAACGTTGCTAGACTATGCCTCCCACTGGTCGGCTGTAGTGAGGATAGAAGCCTTGCATCACGTGTCCCCTCCGGTACACGAGGAGGCAGCCTGTCGCATTTTTTCACTGCAGCAACGCGTGGGAGGCTCATGCTGCCCCTGATACTTCCTGTTTCCGCCACACCGGCGCCACCCAACCAACCTGTAGGAGTCGCTGTCCACAACGTCCAATCCCCACCCACCGGCTTTCCAACCCTCTTAACACTGCCAATTGTGTTAGTATGACAGCCGGCCAAGCCGGTAGCAACGTAGAGAGCTGGGCTCGATACTAGCATATCCTGCATTAGTGGCGAGCACCTCGCCCACTGCGCCACTCAGCCGCCTAAGAATCTTGTTCGTTGGTTGACTTTTTTTGCCATTTTGTCACAGGAAAGATTTGCCTCTAGGATGGAACCCAGGTATGTAATTTCATCTTTCCTTGTGACAATATTGTCACCCACTGTCAGAGAAGCCGTTGGCCGTTTGTTATTTGATCCAAAGAGAATGGACTCTGTTTTACCCAGGTGTAGTGATAGTTTGTTATCAGGTGACGGGCATGACTACAGTGGGAGTCTATGGTTTTACGTTAGCACATACTCTGAGTCAGGCTTTTCCCACTTTATGATTGGAAATTCCAGTGAAGGGGTTAGCGAGCCAGTCAGCCAGCCAGCCAGCCAGCCAGCAGGCTTCTGTCCTGGGCTGTGTGATTGAGCCAGGTGGGTTCCCGCCAGTCTGGAGTCACCCACTCCACAGGCCCTCTGATCTCTGTAGACGTATGCACGCACACACGCACATGCACGCAGATGTTGGACAGTGTAATGCCGAAATATAGGCTAGATAAAAGGTAAGTAGATGGAAATGTATTTAACATCCTCTGAGATAAACATTTTCTATTTAATTATGATTAGAGCATTAGACTATCCAGTATCAATGTTGGCTCCTGTTGGAATTGAATCATAGTCTATTGTTATTCGATCACATGCAGGCTTTCGATTTTGTTATTATAAAGGTGAACTATACCCACTTTCTGAATTCAAACTTGTTATTAAAATATTATGGTCTAAGACGGTACAAAAATGTCCAATGTCCAAATCCAGAAACTAGAGTGCTAAAACTTAAATTTGTCATCTCTTCCAAGGGGAACGCTCATGAGTATATGAGACCACTACTGTATAATGAAGCTCAATTGGGTATAAATAAGAAAACAAACATTCTGTGGGTCCACAAAGTCAGTTTCCCATTCATTGTCAATGGAGCAGTTCCAGACATTATACCTGATTGAGTCATGCATATCTGGTTTCTGATTAGATCACTCAGTGATTAACCGCGACGGGCATATGGTGAATGGGGATGTAAAGGCATGTTGGGGACGCATTTGTTGGACGCGTTGCGCGCAGAGTTTACATAGGGGCAGCGCGACTCCCGACAGCGCGACATCATCACAACAACACGCGAGGTTGTTAGGTTGTTTCTGTTTCAGTGATATATTTTCGGTGAAAAAACTCTTTCGGTGCCGAAATTTCGGTGCATCCCTACTACACACTGCTACACATGCAGAGACCCCTAACCTACTGCATGCAGTACACACTATCACACTACACACTGCTACACATGCAGAGAGCCCTAACCTACTGCAGTACACACTATCACACTGCTACACATGCAGAGAGCCCTAACCTACTGCAGTAAACACTATCCAACTACACACTGCTACACATGCAGAGAGTAGAGCCATATGGAACCCGCGATCACGGAATCGCGGACGGAATCGCGGAATTGAGCAATAAAAATGGAATCAACTATCAATTATTTTTTTTATTTTTTTTACTTTTTTTTTTTAATGTTATGGGACTTGTACAGCACTTTGTTCAACTTTGTCACTGCTGTAAAGTTTAAACCTTTTAAAATCTTAGACAAACAAAGCACTTTGCTTTCATGAAATATTGTAAGCCGTCATTTGAGGCTTTATAAAAGCAGCACAATGAACACAAATCTGTCAGTGCCGAGTCCGACCTCATCTTAAATAACAAACAGCATTGCTTGTTGTAGTTAACAAAGAGAGGCAGAGTTGATTTTGCAAAAATATATATAATCTTTTTTTTTTTAATCAAATTTTATTTTCATATTCGAATCCCATGCCCATCGAACGAAGCTTCGAAGCTTCAAAGTATTTAAGACAGCCCTATTAAATGACTGTTATATCTTATTAAATTGTGGACATTTATTCATTCCCACTTATTCGACACTATTTCTGATGGTAAAATGAGCGTACAAAGCAAAATACAGAATTCTGAAATAGTAAAACGGAAAAAACGGAATTTGGAAAAAAATAAAATGGAATTTGGAAAAAAATTAAACTGATTTCATATGGCTCTAGTTTCTGGCTTTGGGAGAGAGTCCGTGGAAATAACATTGTAATTCTTGATTTGGATGGTGCCCCTTCTAAGATTTTAGAGGCTTCCAATGTGTTCAAGGCATGATGACCTAAGGGTGGAATTAGACTTCCACATAGGTTCTTTATCAGCAGTGGTTTTGGGGGTTTGAGCATTTATAATTCGGTGTGACCTTTTTGCTAATCCCTCCTTCACATGAGAGTAAGGCCTACCTCCGGTCAATGGTTCACACCCTCAAGACCCCGCCGCTCTGCGTCTTCTGGCCGCCTCAGACCCACTCCTATCCGAACTCCGGGAGGGTCATCAAAGAGAAGCCGCTTATTCTCCGTCCATGCTCCACAATGGTGGAACAAACTTCCCACCACAGTTAGGACAGTCAAAACCAGACCAGGACAGTCAAAACCAGACCAATCTTTCGTTGTCGACTAAAGACACACTTCTTCAATCAATATAAAAAAAATAAAAAGACTTTTATGCACTCTTCCTAATATACTAACATACACTCAACACTGCAGCACTCAAGTTTCAACACTTTTATGAACATTGTTACTCAGCTGAGCTGTACCTTTCCTGCTGACTTGTCGTACAAAACGTATAAGTCGCTTTGGATAAAAGCGTCGGCTAAATGACCGAATGTAAATGTGGAAATGGCCAGAAGTGGGCCAATCACAGTGCTTGCGGTGCTGCATCATCCTACATGCAGTTTCATTTTTGGAGAGGTGCACATACGTAGGTGCTGGTTGACCTACGCTGGGACTGGCAACCATCAGCAACAACGATTTCATGTTCCAGTTAGGGCCGGGCGATTAATAGATTTTATCGATTAATTCGAATTAATGATTTAGGACTATTAAAAAAAAAGAAATCACCTTTTATTTTACAAAAAGTGATGTTTGGTGAAAGTTAGATTTGCACTTGATTAATCCCAATAGGGAAATTATTCTTGTTTGATGATCAAGAGGCACCTTTTATTTATTTTAAGTGAAGTTTGGTGAAAAAGCAAGTTATTGCACTATTAACACTTTCAGTGCCCATGACGTCATATGACATTTTATCAGCCCAATGCCTGAATGCCCACGACGTGTATTAGCGTTTAATTTCTTTTATTAGCGATCTGATTTCATATTTCATCAACCGAGTCTCCCGTTGGTACAGCAGCTCCTGCAGCAGCTCAGAATGGAAAAAAGCGCCCCCCTATCGTCTATCCCTGTGTAACTGCAGGTCAGTCGCTTAGACTGAGAGAATCGATTTTTCAGCTCGCGTCTCCACGTACACATACTATCGATAATCTAGCGTTTATTTGAAAACTATTCATAAATAGGCCGAAAAATGACAGTTTTTGTGTATTCTAGAATATTCCAGTAAACGTCTTATCATGTAATATTTATATTTCCCTTGAAAACGAGGGCTTTTCAAAATGCTATAAAACGAAAATGAACCGATAAAAAAACTCCCCTTCGTTCGACAATGTTGACTGGAAAACGAGTCATTGATAAGCGACGGGCAGATTAGACACATAGCCATAATTTAAAACATAGATTAGGCGTTATTAACGCTAACATTGAAGTGGATGGTGGGCATTCAACCGGTAAATCAAGGTTAAGCTTGGGCTCTGAAAGTGTTAACACTATCAGTGCCAGCCTTGTTTACCTTTTTACCCCGTTGAATGCCATCATCCACTTCAATGTTAGCGTTAAAAACGCATAATCTCTGTCTTAAATTATGGCTATGTGTCTAATCTGACCGTTGCTTATCAATGACTTGTTTGCAGTCAACATTGTCGAAACGGATAGTTTTTTTAATCGGTTAATTTCCGTTTTATAGCATTTTGAAAAGCCCTCGTTTTCAAGGAAAATATATAGATTCCGTGATAAAAGGCATTTACTGGAATATTCTAGCATACACAAAAACGTTGTAATTTTTCGGCCTATTTATGAATCATTTTCAAATAAACGCTAGATTATCGATAGTATATGTGTACTTATGCACGCTATAGACGCGGGCTGAAATATTGATTCGCTCATTTCCTGATCGCGCACACACAGACACACACACACACACACACAGGGCAAACGCTTATATCTCTGTGAAAACAGCTCTAATTATCCTAAGACTGGTAAAATAAATTCCTTACCTGAGATCAGATGTTATCCAAAAAGATTATTCCAATTCCTGATCGCCATTCCAAATATCGATCACGCTTATTGATTAGTGTTGGGTACTGTAAATACATAATCCACACGTTTTCCCGGCCGGCGAGCACAATGGATTCTTCAGTTGGCTTGAGGGAAAAGTAAAATGAGGAAACTGGCCACCCCCCCTTCGTCAGTGTAAAGTAATGGGGTGCAGTTACACAGGGAGAGACGATAGGGGGCGGTATCTTCCCAATTGAGCTCAGAGAGACTCTACAGAACTAACCTGAGGCTCGATTGATGAAATATGAATGCAAATCGCCAATAAATAAAAAAAAAAACTACAAACAAACGCTATAGCGTCAGGGGCACTCAAAGGTCGGCATGAACTAACGACAAAACATGTCCGTGGCACTCAATGTGTTGAAAAATGTTCACTGTGCTCCTAAATTTCTTTGTGTGCTCCTAAATCTTTATTTAGATTTTATTTATTTAAATTTGATTTAGGAGCACATGTGCTCCTTGGGAAAAAGGTTAGCGTAGAGCCCTATATATGGAGACATTAACATTACGTTATCAAACATAGGGACGAAGACTGTAAAAAAAAAGTGTCGACAATGTTTTATAATCTTTGTTAATTTTCATCATAAAAATTCTGTGCCCCCGAAATACAAAAAAAGCCCCTGAAAATCAATAAAGGGGGGCAAAAAAAGCCCTGGAATTTTTCTTTTAATTTCTAACCCTGGTTCGAAAGATCTATTTGTTGCCGTTTGAACGCCACCTCACTCGACCAAATCCATGCCTCGGTTCTCGAGTTACATGATGATATGTCAGGCGAGCGTCTTTTTATGCGCCGCTCATCAGATGACCACCCCGGACTCCAGACGCTCCAGAAATGCCAATCATACACTGATGGCGTGTACACTCCGGCTGTCGGCGTTGCCTCCGGCTTAGGCCGGCCGTCATACTAACTCAATTGGCAGAGTTAGCGGGTGGAAGTCGATGGGTGGTAATCTGGACGTTGTGGACAGCGACTCCTACAGGTCGGTTGGGGGACGCCTGCACAGCAGAGACAGGAAAATGGCGGGGGTAGTGTGAGCCTCCCACACGTTACACCTCGCCAAATGAGAATCCGCGCTGGCAGGTGAAAAGATGCGACAGGCTGCCTCCACATGTATCGGAGGGGACATGTGATGCAAGGCTTCTATCCTCCCTACAGCCAGTGGGGGGCATATGTGAGCAACATTCAAGACAGGGGAGGGGAGAATTGGGATGGGAGGAAAATTGAAAAAGAGGAGAAAAAGTGGATACAAAAAAAAACACAGCGGTGGATGAGGAAATGGATTTTGGAAAGCTTTTTTTTTTTTGCCGTCTCTTTTACGCAGACGTCTCTCAAAGACCCATTTCTGAACGGATTTCTATCAAATTTGGACCTGTACTACATAAGAGTTCAGGCTATTGAACCACAGTTTTTTCTAGAGTTGTTCCGATACCGATACCAGTATCGGAAATGCCGCCGATACTGCCTAAAATGCTGGTATCGGTATCGGCGAGTACCCTCTAATGTTGCGCTCCGATACCATATGACGTAATTTATCAACAACACTGCGGACGTTGGGCTCTGTAGATACTTTATATACTCATACTTCGCTGGGTGAGCATTATAAAACAAACGTGTGCTTAATCGACCGTGAATTAAAGTGTCAATTGCCATTAACAGCAGAGCAGATACTTTCTTAAAATGCCATTGTCCCGACAGCGCTGTTGACTGGGAGCTCTGATGAGTTCGCTTGGTGGCTGGTGTTATTAGCATTGAACAGCTAACCGAAAGCTAGCTTTGACGTTACCTTGGCTAAAGTTGGGGCTATTAATAATCCAGCAATAATGACTGCAGATCTGCAAGCAAAGTACAGCAAGTTGGCAAAGGAGTATTCCAAGTTAAATCACAATGTCACCGGCAGTAACGTTACAGTCTTTCCATATAGCGGTAGCTCATGCTAGCTAACCTAGCTCACGGTAACGTTGTCATTGCACAATTGCACGTCGCGTACACAATTAATGACATGTTGCGGACAGCCATATCGGCGACAATGTTTAGCTTTTAGTGCCAAATGATAAGAGTCTGAGTCGGAGTCTCAAAAGAGAATGTTGAATATTTATTGTGCAAAAATCACAACAACAGAGCCTCTGGTACTAAACGGAGCCTTCTTGTGGAAGCAAGTGCAGCAACGAATAATGTCCTTGTGGAACTAATGTGCCAACAACCTTTCCGTGGGTGAACTCATTGAGATAGTTTTCAATTACTGATACTAATACTAATCTATACAATCACCTGTTGTTGAATAAATAGCATTACTTTATAGTTATTACTAAAAAACAGTATATATAAAACAGTAGCTGTATTTAAAAAAAAAACGTTTTATAATTTATATAATATTTTTTTAATTTTTTTAATGTATGCACTGGTATCGGATAAGTATCGGTATCGGCCGATACCCAAAGCTTAGGTATCGGAATCGGATCGGAAAGGAAAAAATGGTATCGGAACATCTCTAGTTTTTTCCAGCTTATACCTCTATGCTGGAATATTGGAATATGGAATCTTGCAACCACTACAGAAATAATGTTGTACACAAGTTCAAGTTCAGACCTCTGTTACTCATTTCATTAGCACTAAAAGTGATTTTCCTTTTTTGCATTAGTAACTTCAGAATGTTATCTTTCAAACGAGACCAGGCTCATGCATGTGCTATAAGTATAACGTATAAAGCTAAGCTTTGCAAAGAAAGTATGCAGTCCTCAAGTTCAAGTAAAACACAGGCAGGAGATGATGGCTCTTGACAAGAGACATAAACCCCTCCATGCTAGGCCTCTCATTTTCACTTCAGACATTTTAATGAGCTTAATTTTCATTCATTTGCGAAGATTTAGTTTGTAAATAGGGATAGCCTACTAGAATATTTAGTAGTCTTTGCAATACAGTTCTTGTATACCTTATCCTGCAGCCAAGACCTTGATGAGCCAAGACCTTCAACAGAATTTGAGTTGAGTAGAGATTTGGGCAGTGGCCAGCTGGAGCCAGAGAGTAAATCCACCTCTGTCTTTGTAATTGGCAGGGAAACTGATATTCTTACAAAAAAACATAGTGCAAACTAAGTAGGGGTGCAAAGGTACACGTATCCGTACCGAACCGAACCGTTTCAGTGTGTACTGTACCGAACAGCTGTGTAGTGTACCGAACGAATACAACGGTATGTTAACCACTAGTAACGACCACCCACCGGATGCTGTTTTTTTCACAATCTAATATAATTATTATAATTAAAAAAAAAAATTTACAAGTCGATTATTAATTTCAATATAGAATATTCGTTGACAGCCCTACAAGTACAATTAGTTACTGCACACTACATCACCCCTGAGTGGAACGTGGAAAGCCAAACTTTCCCCCACTGTACCGAAAACCTGTACCGAACCGTGACTTCAAAACCGAGGTATGTACCGTACCGTGGTTGTGTACCGTTATACCCCTAGTGCAAAGTAATTCCAGGATTTAGCTAAGAAATTGATTATGGTAAATTAAATTGATCGAAAACTATTTTTGACAACCAAGAGAAGAGCAGAGAGTGGCCTCAAAGCGGGCTATTTTTTTTAGCAATAGTGTGGCCATTCCACAGGCTAATGACTGCTCTGATGGTCAAACTCCTGTTTCACATGATTAATGTTGCTCATGGTTCTGCTTGAGAGACCTTGATCTTGTGACTCTGGCATTCTGAAGTCTGGACCTCTGTTGATGGGCTCAACGCATTAGCTGCAGACGTCTCATCCCATCGTACGCAGAACAATACTCGGAGACGGCTGAGAGAAGACAGGAGCAGAACCATACTCACAGCTGAGAGAAGACGGGAGCAGAACCATACTCGGAGACAGCTGAGAGAAGACAGGAGCAGAACCATACTCAGAGACAGCTGAGAGAAGACAGGAGCAGAACCATACTCGGAGACAACTGAGAGAAGACGGGAGCAGAACCATACTCGGAGACAACCGAGAGAAGACAGGAGAGGGGTATAGAGGAGGGTCATGTCGCAAGAGCGCCCGACTCCTGCCAAGGATTCTGTGTTCCTTCCAGAAATGGCCAAACAACGGCTTCTCTCCAAAAGCACATGGCCCTGCATGTTTGATCTCAACAGAAATGTCTTCATTTTGTTGAAACATATTTGATTTTCACAGTCACTGCAGTTCCTGTTGAAGTAGCCCACAGCGCCTTGATGCAACAGTGTTTGAAGTCCAGAGAGCAGAGCCAAGTAGGGAGACACAGGGAGGGTATACTTTTCTCCCTGTTATCAGCTCTGCCCTCAGAGCTTCAACTACACGTCAGTCTCACTTCCAGAACCCATTCTGTAACCTGTAAACATTTCAGAGTGGAGAGAGAGACATGAGGAAAGAGCAGGGCAGAGAGAGAGAGAGAGAGAGAGAGACACAGGACTGAGAGAAAAGGGGGAAGGGGTGTTTGAAAACTCGGGAGGAGGGGCTTCTTGAGAAATTGCCTTGTGACTCCCAACAGAAGGACAAGCAGGGGGAAAAATCAGCTCTTATACTTCAGTCTTAACTTTATTTAGAGTTTGGTCTTTGGAAAGCTTCTGTCGCTTTTGTTGCCAAGAGGTTTGGCGTGCTTTCGTTTGTATTCTAGTTGGTGTGTGTGTGTGTGTGTGTGTGTGTGTGTGTGTGTGTGTTAGTTCTCTCTTCCTCTCTTGTGTGTGCTTGCTGGACGAGGTGGGAGGGCCCAGCATGCTGATGTCATCCAGTACAGCAGGCAGAGCCTGAAAGAGGCCCTTTGTTGGCAGCTTGTAGCACGAGCCAGTCCCTGTGCTTCGGACACACACATTAACACAGGGGACAGGAGAGAGGGAATGGCACCGTTCGGACAGCCCCACTGCCCACTCAACTGACACATCTGCATGTCCAACACGCTTTTGGACTGAACGGGCGCGCTTTCGGGTCATTTTCTGCATCCTCTTGAAGCGGAGCTAACAACCCAGAGAGGAGAAGAAGAAAAAAAGATGGAGCCGCTCGCAGGAGAACGTTTTTAGACTTTGCGGGACAGAGCGGAGTTCACTTCTCTGTTTGGAAGAAAAGGGGGTCGCAACAGCTGGAAGAACCGCTGAAAAGAAGACGGCATTTTTTTCTTTTTACGCTTCCATTTGTATTTTACGTTGGTTCTTTGTCTTTTCATACAATATTATATCATTTTCCTGCCGAGTGTTTACAGAAGGGAAACATTGGAGGGACGTTGGCTTTGAAAAAGGGACACAAGTTTTCAAGTGGGAAGTGAAGGAAGGCAAATGAAAATGTTGGAGATTTGCCTGAAATTGGTGGGGTGTAAGTCTAAGAAAGGCATGTCGTCCTCCTCCAGCTGTTACTTGGAAGGTAAGAAGTTTTAAGGAGGTTGTTTTCTGTGGGTGCCGTTGTTTCTAAAGTTTGTTTGTCAAGAGAAAGATGGAACAGATAAGGAACGGGAGATGTACTCTACAAAGACCTTGATAATACAGGGGGGGACTTGCAGGTAAAAAAAAAACAAACGGATGAGGTATATCTGTGTGAGGCCTCGGTTGTTCCTGGGCTCTGGAAATTGGAGGAGGGGGAGAAGGAGAGAGCAGGAGGAGAGGGTGAGGGAGGCCAGACACACTGGCTCGCTGCAGAGGAAAGCAGTGGAAAAAAAGAGAGGGAGGAGAGAATACAAGGAAATCTGATTCCCGGCCACGGCCCGTTGTTTATGAGGAGAGGGCATCTAATCTGCTCTGTTCCCTGACCTCCATCTTGTTTACGTCTTCCACATATAATGAGGTTAAGAGATACTGTAGACATGGATTTGAAATTCCTTCTTGTGGTCCGCAGACTGTAGCGGGTGTATTTTCCATTACTTCCAAGTTAGCGTAGGATCTCAACTACTCGAAGCAATAGTGAGCCGAGTGGATTTGCCTGAACGAACCATTAATGAAATTCTAAGAAATCCAGGGTACACAGTCTTAGATATCATCAACGGAGTAATTGATTTGTAATGGAAGACTCTGTGCTGGCCTCCATGTGCCAAGGATTGCACAACCAAATGATTTAATAGTGCAAATAGCCCTGGAACGCTCCCCAGGAAAGTGGATGACGGTGATCAAGAGCTTTCAATAACACTCTAAAACTTCAGAGCTCTGCACACACAAGGTACAGGGAACCTCCACCCCACTAATCAACGTAAATAAAATGGTGTTTTATTTACACCATTCTGCAAATTAATGCAATCATGCAAGAGGGACCTCTTTAAATCATATGCTAATTAAAGGCCAAAGCATATTTGTGAATATTATTGTGATGACAATCCAAGAAATAACTCGTACAGCGTAAACAAACCCTACATACAAAAGAGTAATCAACTAAAAGTCTCGCGTCAACCAACAAACTAGTTGACGAATTGACCAGTTATCCAAAAATGTCAGCTTTCTTAAACTAGTAGGTGTTTTGAAATTGCAAGAACAAAGACTTCACTCCTAACTTCCTTCAATTCAACTATATGGACAAAGCAGCATCAAACGGCCCTTTGAAGCTTTTGAGAACCTCCTGAAGGTGGGGGGTTGTTCAGCCCAGGCTGTTCACACTACACCTTCCTCCCAGGTTCAGTGGCTTGGCCTGTCTGACCTCAGGTAGTCCTCCCTCATGCTCTGTTCTGAACACACTCTTGTCCAGATAGCATCTCCAAACAGTGGTTAGACCTCCAGATGTAAGACCTGATTCGGCCCGCAGCTCTCGCCTCAGGTGTTGAGGGGTGATGTGCAGCAGGAGCATTCAAGCGTTCGTCTTTTCCCCTCTGCTCCACAAGCCAGGAGGATTTATGGCGGTTTGGGTCTAGACTGCGTCATGGAACTGGCCCAGGCTATTGTTTGGATGTCAGTGGAACAAGTCGTGGTGTTTTGATGATTCCTCTTGAAGTAGCCTAGTTACTGAAGATGTTATGATGTGCTTCCTTTCTGCCTTGTATCAGTGTGTCGTGGTTAGTTTGACTTCACTTCTATTGCTCATAACAGCATCGTCTGACCTATTATGCACTTTGGGAGTTCCACACATAATTTAATCATCTGTAGAGTAGTATTGTCCGGGTGCTGAAGCCAGGATATTCTGTAATTCCTCCCACTGCAACAAGACCCTGGAATTGCATTTCTGTTCTAGTATCTTTCTTTCCCTTCTCTCCCTCTTTCTTCTATATTGCCTTTATTTTCCTGTCTCCTTGTGAGTGCGTGTTGTTCCGGTGCATTTGTCAGTGTGCTGTCACCCCCTCACTGTGGTAATACCAAGAGCTGTGGTATTTGCGGTCAGACAAATGGACATGTGTGGCGTGGGCTGTTTGAGTGTACTGCCCACACACTTTTATGACCGGCCTAACCCCCACACATGTGTTCGGTCGTTTTCCTTTTTTCTCCCCTCTCGTCACCACTCAGTCTCTTCCCAGCTCTCTTTCCTGCCCGGCAGCACCAGTCGTTGACAAATCGCGTCTGTTATCTTTTCACCACGTGAATCGCGGCCTTGTCCATTTTTCCTTTGTCCACTCTCCACATTCAAGGGCAAACAGTTGTTGGAATATCTCTGGTCTTTATGTAGCCCTTGGAACGAAATCAAGAAGAAGGTGATTTGTAAAATTATATTTCGTCTTTTAATCTGCCAATCTGAATATGGTGAATTCTGTGGCAAATGAATGGATTAAGACTAGTCCTAGACTGAGAGTTGTTTTTGTGGTGATCTTTTACTCATGGATGGGCTTCATCCATGTCTTTAATACCCGCCAGTTGTCAGTTGAATTATAAAGCTTAACTTGTACTTCTGCCGCAGAGGCCATAGAGAATGCTCTCTGACATGCCGCACACCTCCTGAAAACTTTTAACTATGTGCCAAGTACCACAGACGCCGTGGAGGTAATGATTGGGCTCGAGGACAATGAGGCGGGATTTCCTGTGTAGAATCTGTATTATCAACAAAACAAAGACTAATCTATTTCAGTGTAGGCTGGCAAATTAACTTCACAACCACAATTAACTTCACCACCACCACATGTAGTATCTACTCATGGAAGATTAATAAGAGGAGGAGGCGAGGAGCGTCATTCTTAATTATTCTAAAAAGATTGTCATGCACCTATATGCTTGAAACTGCTTGGCTAGATCATTATCCTTGTAACAAAGCTATTTGTAAAGAAATTAAACAAGTGGCTTGGCATTGTTCATTTAAACATGACATACTTTGAAGGCCTGTCTGTGAGTCTGGCGCATTACCATGAATGATTTGGCCGTGCGCGAGGTGATACACATACACCATAAATGTGTTTAAGAGGATGAATCACAGACCCAATGTTTTCACAGAAGTTATTGGACGCACTGGGAGACGGCACTACTTCTTACAATTGAATGTGTCTCCCAGTTTTAATGGAAAGCCATTTTCGAACGTTTCTATGACTACACTGACCCATCTTCTTAATAATTCCAGGGTCTGTAATCTCCCTAGAGTAGAGTGTATATACTCCTATAAAAGCCTCCTCTGGAATGTTAATCATTCACGTCTATAATCACCCCATGCAGAGCACCCATAGTTAAAGTTCAAGTTTCAAGTTTGTTTATTATTTATCACAATAAAATACATGTACTTTATGGTGAAATGCTTGGTTCTGTATGAGCCCCTGAGAGTGTGCTTCATACAGTAAAAAAGTAAGTAAAAGAGGAATATACAATACAATATACACTCTAAAGTACAGCCTAAGTACAATCTAAGTACAGTGAGTAAAAATGAGTAAACGGTGAGGTACAAATGCAGACAATGAGGTACAAAACTTTAAGGTAAGGTGCAAATCATCATAGAATGCAATCATCATTCACATCTATAATCACCCCATCATGGGTCCCCATGCACAGCACCCATAGAGATCATCATTCACGTCTATAATCACCCCATGCACAGCACCCATAGAGATCATCATTCACGTCTATAATCACCCCATGCACAGCACCCATAGAGATCATCATTCACGTCTATGATCACCCCATGCACAGCACCCATAGAGATCATCATTCACGTCTATAATCACCCCATGCACAGCACCCATAGAGATCATCATTCACGTCTATAATCACCCCATGCACAGCACCCATAGAGATCATCATTCACGTCTATGATCACCCCATGCACAGCACCCATAGAGATCCCAGGCATCTTGTCAGCTTGGTGAGCTGTCCATGGAGGAGGATACCGCTTTGGTCCATTTAGTACAAATATGTGTGACAGTGGCTCTCAAACCTTCTTTGTGTCAAATTGATACACATTAGGCCCCGGACCCCCATCCCATTAGATCTAGGCCCAGGTAACCCCCAACCGATTAGATCTAGCCCCAGAGATCCCCATCAGATACCCCTTTTCCACCAAGACAGTTCGAGGGCCGGATCGAAGCTGGTGCCTAATCTCGAACCAGTTATTTGCGTTTAAACCGCCCGAAGAACGGGCTAATATTGGCCAGGAAAACTGGCTCTAGAGCGGCACCAACACTTGGTCTAGAACCAAGAGCCGCGTATCTCTGTCTGGGGGCGGGATTATTGTGACCAACAAGACCAACTACAGAGAGCTGGTCATGCGGCTATTCCAACAAGATATCAAAGGGTTAACGTTAGCTGCTACACAAAATGTGAATGTGAAGTGAAATTACTAAACTGTTACTTTAGCATTATTCTCTGGTGGGGATCCCTGGAACCCCCTCGAGGACCCCTGGGGGACACCTTCCTTGTTTGACCCTATTTTAATAACTCCGGTTAAGTCATGGTATTCCAGGTTATTTGTTGTCTTCATTCTATGATGTCAATTCATGACAATTCCATGATTTCTTGCTCTAGTATTTTAGGACAATTATATCATCAATTTAGTCTTGGAAGTTTGATTCCATTCCATGAATGTTGGCAAACAAATGGATCTCAATAGCTGTTAAAAACGCAATTCTTTTTTAATGGTTGTAGCTCAGTGACTCTATTTCTCTAGCCTGTTTTCCCAGCTGAGGAGGTGTGTGTGTTGTCCCAGCTGAGGAGGTGTGTGTGCGTGTGTGTGTGTGTGTTCATGCGTGTGTGTGTGGCATGAGAGGTGTAACGTACCCCCAACAAACACGTGTGACAACAGCTGAGCAGGCCACACAATCAAGGTTCTGTGTGAGCCTGAACACTGAAGTACTCAAAATCCCCCTCCTCCATTAGTGCTACACGATTTGGGGAAAGTGTGATTGCGATTATTGTGGACAATATTCAAATTGCCATATAATAAATAAATGGTGTCATGAGTCTACTTGCTTGGTTATCAAGGAAAAGGCAGATATTACTGATAGTTTTGAAATGTGTATTTCTCAACTCAATTTAGAAACGTATCCACATGGCAGATAGGCAAAGTAGTGTAGATAGATAATAAAATGGATCAAATTACCTTACTTACCAATGGCAAGGTGAAGTCTATGGCTAACAGTGGAACCTTTGTCATTAAGCTGCACCACCTTAAAGATATTACTACCGTTTTCTGTTGTTATAGCGACCTGACACTCACACAGGTCCGATGCATCCAATGCCTCTTTCAGGCCAGAGACTACCCCTTTTGAACAGGCTTACTCCTGGTCTTAAATGCACATAAATCGGAGGGGTGTGCATGTCCAAAAGCAAACATGCAAATTATTCCACACAGAGTTTACCCTCCCAGCTCTAGACTTAAGTCTGCGTAATTACAACCCGCCCCTATGTCCGAACACAAGCCGATCAAGACGTTGTCCGCAGTATTCACACAGTGAGCGAGTGGGCGTATTGATTAGAGCTGTGAATCTTCACTGGCCTCACGATTTGATTAGATTACGATTCAGCTGTCCACGATTCTTTATTACTGCACATGGCTACTTTCTCATCAACAAGCAGTCAGATACATTTACTTTTATTTAGAAAGTTCTTAAATCAGAATGTCAAAATAAATGTATTTACTAGTGTTGCATGATACAGATACTAGAAAGGTATGTTGATACCCAGCTGTTAAAAATGGTTCAATACTCTTTTTAATTAGTATCAGTATTAGTATCAATACTTTTAGAATAGCCTGATGCTGTATTTTCTATGAGTTGAGTGGATGCATGACCAGAGCACTAGCTTTAATAATACAATAATAATAAATTATAATATATTTGATTTGTTGGGCGCTTTATAGTTGTGGAGCAAATCCCAAAGCGCTACATTGTAAAAGAACATAAAAGCTAGCAAATCTTAAAAAAAGAAATTATTAAAATTTTTATATCGATTATGTTCACAGTTGTTTTCCGTGGTCTTCTGGGTCTTTTGGTGTTGCTGAGCTCACCGGAGTGTTCTTTCTTTTTGAGAATGTACTATAACAGTTGATTTGACTACACCTAATGTTTTTGCTGTCTCTCTGATGGGTTTGTTTTGATTGTTCAGCCTAATGGTGGCTTGCTTCACTGATGGTGACGGCTCTATTATGGCTTCACTGATGGTGACCGCTCTTTGGACCTCATATTGAGAGTTGACGGCAACAGATTCCAACACACCTAGCCATGGAACAGCTGAGCATACAATTGTCCAATTATTTTTGGTCCCTTAAAAAGGGGGAGGCTCATAGATTCATGTAATTCCTACACCTTCACCTAATTTGGATATAAATACCTTCAAATTAAAGCATGCACTTTCAAATCAAATCCATTGTGGTGGTGTACAGAGCCAACATTATGAAAATTGTGTTGATGTTCAAATATTCATGGTCTGACTGTATATAGGCACCATGTCTCTTGCCAAGTAGTTTGTTATGGAGTCAGTGATTTCTTTAAGTTTCTGTGAGGTCTTATCGTATGGCATAACACTGGCAAACGTATCTGTAATTGTGCTTTGTTGTTTAGTTTGGCTCGTCAAAATCAGTGCTGGTCTGATTCTGTGGTCCTAGTAGTCACATGGCCATACACACACTTCACTGCCTGAACAGAGACTGATCTCTCTTTATGGGCATAAGGTTAGCAGACTCCACACAAACAGAGTACAGGTTGTCACGTTCACACTAGGGGTGGGAATCGCCAGAGACCTCACGATACGATACTATCGCGATACTTGCGTCACGATACGATAGTATCGCGATACTAAATATATCGCGATACACTGAGTATTGCGGAATTTCTTTAATTTACATTTTTTGATCAAATTTAATTTATTACCTTTCTTCAACTGCAAAGTAAAACTGTCGACATGTTTTATCTAATAAAATAAAGTTCAGTTCAGTCTGTTCATCTCACTTCAATATTTTTTATTGCAGAACATGGTATTTTCTCAAGCAGACAAATGTAAACACTGTAATCTGTGTTGCATGTACCTGACAAACTGAACTGTTTGTATTAGTCATATTCCAATTTAACTGAATGCACATGTGTGTGTGTGGACTACTGTAATATTACAGGTATTGAAATGAACAATGCAACTTCCTTATACAAAAAAAAATTAATTAATTTTTTTAATGAATAATTAAATATCGATACTTGGCGTCCCTGTATCGATACAGTATCGCCACGCAAAGTATCGCGATACTACTACGTATCGATTTTTCCCCCACCCCTAGTTCACACACTTATTTACACACACGTTTATTTAATTAAATCACACTTTTTAGCCTTTTTTGTGCTTAATAATTGCACAGGCTGACATTGCAATTGTGATCAAATTGATTGTGTGCAGCATTATCCTCCACCCATCCTCTTTCTCACTCTTGTCTCTCCAGGGCTGTCTTCTCTTTATCTTGTCTCTCCAGGGCTGTCTTCTCTTTCTCTTGTCTCTCCAGGGCTGTCTTCTCTTTCTCTTGTCTCTCCAGGGCTGTCTTCTCTTTCTCTTGTCTCTCCAGGGCTGGCTGTCTTCTCTTCCTCTTTTCTCTCCAGGGATGTCTTCTCTTCCTCTTGTCTCTCCAGTTCTGTCCTCAACTAAATAATTTCTTAGTTAGTAGTCTCAGGGTTTGTCAACTGGTGTCTCTGCTTTTCCCCCTTCCATTTGGTGAACACGTTGCCATTAGGCTTACTGTTTGCCGTGATTCAAGCGGGGCCTATAATTAGCCCAAACTGTAGTTCAAGTACTTTGAACTCTGGCACTTTCCCTATAATATTTACCTCCCTATAACTTTTTTTATATTGAATCTCAACACGGCTGCTCTGCAGTTCCAGGGGAGAGGGAGGAGCTGAGACAGATGGAGTCTCTCTCTCTTTGTGTCTCTCTCTCTCACTCTCTCTCTGTCTCTCATGGGAGGTCACAGTAATTGAGCAGGGAGTCTGGGAACTCAAGACAAAGTAGGACGATGCAGGAAATGAAAGGTAGAGGCAGCGAGGACGCGGCCGGCGAGGATGCTCCATTATGACCCTGTCCTTTATTAAAGTTTCTGAGGTCTTTTTATTGTCTCTAATGCCACAGTAGGATCACAGCTGCTGGAGCAAGAGGTACAGCAGAGCGTCTATCTGGGGGGAAGGATGAGCTGTAAATAGAGCCCCCAGGGGATGACGACGATTATATCTGGTGTTGACAACACTGTGTAATGGTTTGTCCATATGGTATAGTTAAGAACAATGATGAAGTGGGGGGGGGGGGGGGGGTGACCCAGCGGCTCAGAGGGTTGGCCTGGATGTTTGGTGTCATCATGGCTTCAGATTCAACTCATGCCCTGTGTTGTCATCTCCTCTCTCTCTCAAGTCGTTCTTCTTTCTCAGTCATGCCCTGTGTTGTCATCTCTCTCTCTCTCAAGTCGTTCTTCTTTCTCATGCCCTGTGTTGTCATCTCCTCTCTCTCTCAAGTCGTTCTTCTTTTTCATGCCCTGTGTTGTCATCTCTCTCTCTCTCTCAAGTTGTTCTTCTTTCTCATGCCCTGTGTTGTCATCTCTCTCTCAGGTCATTCTTCTTTCTCATGCCCTGTGTTGTCATCTCTCTCTCTCTCTCAAGTCGTTCTTCTTTCTCATGCCCTGTGTTGTCATCTCTCTCTCAAGTCGTTCTTCTTTCTCATGCCCTGTGTTGTCATCTCTCTCTCTCTCAAGTCGTTCTTCTTTCTCATGCCCTGTGTTGTCATCTCTCTCTCTCTCAAGTCGTTCTTCTTTCTCATGCCCTGTGTTGTCATCTCTCTCTCTCAAGTCGTTCTTCTTTTTCATGCCATGTGTTGTCATCTCTCTCTCTCTCTCTCTCTCTCAAGTCGTTCTTCTTTCTCATGCCCTGTGTAACTTGTTGTCATCTCTCAAGTCGTTCTTCTTTCTCATGCCCTGTGTTGTCATCTCTCAAGTCGTTCTTCTTTCTCATGCCCTGTGTTGTCATCTCCTCTCTCTCTCAAGTCATTCTTCTTTCTCATGCCCTGTGTTGTCATCTCTCAAGTCGTTCTTCTTTCTCATGCCCTGTGTTGTCATCTCTCAAGTCGTTCTTCTTTCTCATGCACTGTGTTGTCATCTCTCTTTCAAGTCTTTCTTTTTCATGCACCGACTGTTGTCATCCTCTCTGTCTCGATTTGTTCTTATTTCTCTTCACGTGTTGTCATCTCCTCAAGTCTTTCTTCTTTCTCATGCACTGTTGTCATATTCTCTTTCTTCTTTCTCATACACTCTTGTCATTCTCTCTCTCTCTCTCTCTCTCTCTCTCTCTCTCTCTATCTCTCTCTCTCTCTCTCTCTCTCAAGATTTGTTCTTATTTCTCTTAACTGTTATCTCCAAGTCTTTCTTCCTTCTCTTCACTGTCTTGCCTAATGGAGCAGAAATACAAAAAAGGACAAAAATAATGATCTAAAGATCCCCTCACCTCACGCAAATTGTGGTCACTCACTCACTCACTCACTCAGTCACTCAGTCACTCACTCACGGATGATCTGGCAGGGACATTTGTTGGACGCATGGATGGCTAATTGTTGTCACTCACACTCACTCAGACAATCTGGCTGGGAGGTTTTGTTGGACTCCTACAGGTAGTACTGTAGGTCTGTGCAGTTTTGGGCTAGTTTTTAATGGTTAATTATGGTTCGTTTGACCTCCTCGTGGAGGCATGGCGATGCAGATTGTTATTTGTGCAGAATTTGTCACCAGATCAGTTTTCTGGAGAGGGAGAGCTTCTCTGTACTTCCCTGGAATCTGAGTTGCATGTGTGATGTCACTAATGGGTGGAATCATGGTCCAATGTGTGGTAGCTGCTTGACACCTTTACCTTCAGCTACACAGAACGCTGAGCAGGTATTGACAATGTCTTGAAAAAGATTTAAGCTGCTGACTTGGAATTCCTGGTAAATATCAATGGGTGCTTGTTGGCAATTTGCATATTCATAGATCCTTGCATCTCAATGAGGGTAAAGGTGTAGAGAGAGATGTATGGTGTATAGATGTATAGTCATTTTCAGTCGCTTCACAGTTTGGTGGAAAAAACATTTATATAAATTGTTAATAAATATTAAAAGTGTGTAAAATGCATCTGGAGGGCATCTTTTAAAGAGCAGTGGATACCTCACATACTATGGCAGGTTGTCATTTGTGTGAGTTCCTCTCGGATGAATGAATTAATTCATTCCTTTTGCTCCCTTCATTACTTTGTGTTTGAAGATTGCCAGGAAGCACTGACACTGGTACTGGTGTTGTCAGGAGGGCAGCACTGACACAGGTACTGGTGTTGTCAGGAGGGCAGCACTGACACTGGTACTGGTGTTGTCAGGAGGGCAGCACTGACACAGGTACTGGTGTTGTCAGGAGGGCAGCACTGACACAGGTACTGGTGTTGTCAGGAGGGCAGCACTGACACAGGTACTGGTGTTGTCAGGAGGGCAGCACTGACACAGGTACTGGTGTTGTCAGGAGGGCAGCACTGACACAGGTACTGGTCAGCGTTTCCGTTAGAACATATTCGTGCCGGTCTGGGTGTCCTGCAATATTTCTATCACCGGACATATTCGAGATATTCCGGTCAGAGTTTTAAACAGCAGTCTATTATAATCACATTTTTATGAGCTAACGAATTCCGTTATAATTGGACATGTGTATTATAATTACATCAAGCGAAGAATGAGAAATTGATTTGCAGAATCAAATTACTATCTCTCGCCTCTCAAGTTAGTGCGATACGCTACCAGCATCAAGCTCCCGCCCCGCAGGCTTGCGCTGCAGCAGCTCTGTCACACGCACCCCCAAATGAATCTCGAGTAGACATCGCTTCACCTCGTTGTATCAGACACGTCACACATATCATAATGTTCAACTTCACACACAGCAAACTGTAGTTGATCATCACATTGCCTCGTTTGCTAGCTCGTCGCCACATGCAGAGAGGACGAGCCACATGCGTGTAACGCATTTGTTAATTTCATTATAGGTTATAGCCTACATTTAGTTATAATCAATAATATGCATTACTATGTGACACGGCAGTCAACCAACAGTTGCATATGATTAAAAATGTCAACACTCACTCACCCCGTCTCTCGTTGTGCCTATCCGTTTTGTACCTGCGACGGCTGCGAGAACAGCGACTTTAGTTGCTGGTTCGACTTTAATAGATCCCCATTGGAACAGGCGAGGCTCGCAACGGTAGCAGCAGACTGGGGATGCTCTTTGTGGTTCAATCAATAAATTAATAGTAAAAGTACGCTCGACATTTTTGTTTCTTTTCCGCGGGAGCCACCACGGCATCAGCGTCAGCGGTCTCTGTGACTTCAAGTTCAGAAGACTCATCTTCGTTGTCATTATTAGACCTGCTTGTGCTTGGTTTCATGAAATATTTACTAAGCTTAGCTTGTTTCGCCATCTCTCTCTCTTCCTCGTATACCTGTTTGTCGTTATGGTGGCCAGAGCGTGCAGGCTCAAAAAAAAAAGAAAAATAAGTTTCACATCTGAGCGGCGCCATCCTATCAGAGTGAAGCAACAATTAAACTGAAAATGGAATTATTGTTTCGTTCATCGCATAGGCTATTTAATTTTAGCCGATTTTAATACAATTCAAATAATAAAATTGTGCTTAGAGGAATTATTTTCACCGGACATTAAGACCGGAGAGATTTAAATATTCGGACTTCAACATATTTTGCCGGTCAAATACCGGTAATTACCGGCTAACGGAAACGCTGGTACTGGTGTTGTCAGGAGGGCAGCACTGACACAGGTACTGGTGTTGTCAGGAGGGCAGCACTGACACAGGTACTGGTGTTGTCAGGAGGGCAGCACAGACACAGGTACTGGTGTTGTCAGGAGGGCAGCACTGACACAGGTACTGGTGTTGTCAGGAGGGCAGCACTGACACAGGTACTGGTGTTGTCAGGAAGGCAGCACTGACACAGGTACTGGTGTTGTCAGGAGGGCAGCAGAGACACTGGTGTTGTCAGGAGGGCAGCACTGACACAGGTACTGGTGTGGTGAGGAGGGCAGCACTGACACTGGTACTGGTGTTGTCAGGAGGGCAGCACTGACACTGGTACTGGTGTTGTCAGGAGGGCAGCACTGACACAGGTACTGGTGTTGTCAGGAGGGCAGCACTGACACTGGTACTGGTGTTGTCAGGAGGGCAGCACTGACACTGGTACTGGTGTTGTCAGGAGGGCAGCACTGACACTGGTACTGGTGTTGTCAGGAGGGCAGCAGAGACACTGGTGTTGTCAGGAGGGCAGCACTGACACTGACACAGTACTGGTGTTGATCTGGATACTATTACTAGATGATAATTGGTGTCTGGAAATGTTCCCAAATACTAAAACCCAGTAGCGATAGTAGAGTCACATGACAGATATCATAGAACTTGACACAGAAATAATAATAATTTGATTTTCTGTAATGGAGAAAATGTAGGGCTGTCATCAACTGTTAATAGTGAATGACTTTGTCGACTAATCGATTTGTTGATTAACTAAAATTTGTTTACCACGTGCAATAAGGCAAAAGCTCCTCTTTACATTTCGTACTTACCAGAGTGCTTTTTCAGGAAATAAATAGAATAGAAATACTTTGATCATCCATAGGGAAATTTGGCACTACAAATCGCTCACAATAAACCTTTATGTAGACAAAACAAATCGCGAATAAGAATAACAAAAAATTGCCTAAGAATAAAATAATAAAATAAAATACGGTCCGGGATTCACATTTCCAATGTAATGTATGTACATTCTAATATAAATATACAGCCAAAAATACAGAGATCTACATTAAGTGTACTGTAAGTGTAATATTGTCACAGACAATGTTGTTTTAAAAGTCCAGGAAGATGGTAACTGTCACTCTGTGCTCAGTGATGCAGTGAGGCACAGTGATTCATTGTAAAGTCTGATAGAAGATAGAATAGAATGATCTTTATTGTCATTGTTACAACGAAAGATGGCTGTCGGAATGAAGGACTTCCTGTGCCGTTCAGTGCTGCATTTTGGGAGTGTTAGTCTAGCACTGAACATGCTCCTCCTGTCGGGAGGTAACTAATGCAGCCCTATGTATTATATCTTTACTCGAAATTTTTGTGCAATGATCTGAAACCAAGGGTCTAAGTTTTTAGTAAAAATAGTAATTGTATTGCTGCTCAGTATCAGATAATACTTGAGGTTTTGGAATCCGTATCAGCAGTGAAAAAGTGGTATTGATGCATCTCTGAATCAATCAGGTGAGCGAGGGTACACTAGGGTCATTTTTAAAACCAAGTTTTCACCTATTATTACTAACACTAGTAAGTTCCTGAATGTTCCTGTGCATTCATAGTTAAAGACAGACGTTAGTACTTTTGGCTGATTTTTAAAGGTAATTTGGATTGACTTTGCAACCTCAAATGTATTTGTGGTCCACAAACAATTCAAAACATGGTTCTCCATCTGAAGGGTTCGATTGTTAATGTATTATCAGTATTCTAAGGTGGTGATGTTCTTCTCTCTCTGAGACTGGACTATGTATTATCAGTGTTGTATGGT
>NC_140175.1:38748934-38856434 GCF_963971535.1 Notolepis coatsorum
ACCACAGTGGTCTCAGAGGTGCTGGCAGTAAGAGGGTCACAGTGGTCTCAGAGGTGCTGGCAGTAAGAGGGTCACACCACAGTGGTCTCAGAGGTGCTGGCAGTGTTCATGGCGTGACGCATCTGACTGGAAATCCACATATTTCCTTCCCATCCTGTAGTGTCCCCGCTCTCTCTCCCTCTAACTCTGACTCTTATCTGTCTATCTTTCACTTTATATCTATTTGTATCTCTGACTCTCAGATTATCTCTAATATCTCCTATTTATTTATATCACCTCTCTCTCTCTCTCTCGCTCTTGCTCGCTCTCTCGCTCTCTTGCTCTCTCGCTCTCTCTCGGTATATCTCTCGCTCTCTCTCTATATCTCTCTCTGTCTATATCTCTGACACTCACTTCCTGGGCTCACATGCGAGTTCTTTCCACTGAGACTGCTGGAAAACAATCCTGCAGATGGAGCTCACAGACAGAGGAAGGAAGGAGAGCTTCCCTGGAATAATCTAGGAAATGCACTCTGCTAAGCAATTATTTGGAAATCACTTATCGCTTATTTCCAGTGTGAGACAATATGGTGCCGTTGGAGAATTTACAGTATAAAGACAGTCTTCTGACTCCATTCATGGTAGCAGTGTGTAGTTAAATCTGTGATTACTAGTCTGTTACAGTCACACAATGGATTACGTAATGTAGACATGTGATTGATTGATTGATTGAAAACTTTATTAACAGATTGCAGAATGGGTACAATACAGTACAGCTCAATACACACAATTGTTAAGGGGATGCAGGCCAGCGAAAGACTTTCGTACATCAGGGTCCTCCATTTTCAATTCATAACATGTCTAGATGTCTAGTTTAGCTTCATACCAGTATAATATTTCTTTTTTTATCTACTTTTTCTCCTCCTTTTTCTGTGATTTTACTCCCCATCCCAATTTACCTCTTGTGCCAATTCTCCCTCCCCTGTCCTGATCGTTGCTCGCATATGCCCCCCACTGGCCGGTTGTAGGGAGGATAGAAGCCTTGCATCACATGTCCCCTCCGATACATGTGGAGGCAGCCTGTCACATATTTTCACCTGCCAGCACGGACTCTCATTTGGCGAGGTGTAACGTGTGCGAGGCTCACACTGCCCCCGCCATTTTTCCTGTCTCTGCTGTGCAGGCGTCCCCCAACCGACCTGTAGGAGTCGCTGTTCACAACGACCAGACTGCCACCCTTCGACTTCCCACCCGCTAACTCTGCCAATTGAGTTAGTATGGCGGACAGCCCAAGCCGGAGGCAACGCCGACAGCCGGATTCGAACCCGGTGTCTCTTGCGTTGGTGACGAGCGCAATCTCCGCTACGCCACCCAGTCGCCATACCAGTATAATATTTGAAAGGTTTTGGAGAGCATGTAGGGCCGATAATAACTATAACTAATCACAATCAGTATACAGTAGTGGTCTAATGACAGGATGTAGTAATCCCACTGCAGTGCTCTGGTTGCACTCTGAGCCACAGTGTCATCTCCAGCCTGAAGCACTGAGCAGGGGGAGCAGACAGTGATGTCACTCAGCCCAGTGGAAAAGAAACGGCCCGGGCCGGCGTCCCCAATCTGAGTAAACACGACATTGGATACAGTGGATTCCTGCACGTCTGACTCAAAACACACTGACCACTCTGGCTTCAGGGACACTGGGCCTTTTTTTCTTCTTCTTTTTGTGCAACCCGCCTCAACACACAAGTATTAGGATGTTTCCCAGTGGTTTGTGCTCAGGGGCGGGGCTAGGGGGTGGCTACTTGGGCTCAAGCCCCGAATGTTTTCTGAAAAGCCCAGAATCTATTTATTAAAAAAAAAAAAAAAAAAAAATCACAATTCATCATTGTTACATGAAAATATGTTTGCACCAGATTTAGCAGAAGCTAATTTCCATCTGTGGTATATCCAGCTGCTAACTGTATTTGAGTGAGTTAAGTCTTGGTGTTATGGTAGACTCAGACCTAAGCTTTAAATCACAATCAACAAGTTGACAAACTTAATTCTTCCACCTTAGAAACATAGCTAAAGTACGGCCATTTATAAATCAAAAGGACGCTGAAAACCAGATCCTTGCCTTTATCTCAAGCCAACTCGACTACTGTAATGCACTCCTTACCGGCCTCCCGAAAAAATACGATAACTATTTTATTGCAATGCACTATTGCATTATTTTATTCTATTTTACTAACTATTTTATTGCACTGCACTATTTTACTTTGTATCAGTGAATCATAGACGTCTGGCCATAAGAGCGGAGCATCTCTGCTCTCCCACTATTGAACTTGGGGGAGCAAAGGTATGCTCTTGCTCCACCACTTTTTGATCATATGAAAAATATGATATATCCCCCCCCAATATATAAATCTAACCATAACTACGTTATGGTTAACTGAGTTTTATAGTGAAAAGAGCCGCTTTATTGGTCAAGATTGAAGGCTCTATATTGCAGGAAATTGCACGTACAGGTTCATTAAATAAAAAAAAAAAACTGCCGAACCACCCCTTGCCTGCCCCCCCCAAAAAAATAAAAAAAAATAAGGGCACCTATCTGGGCTAAGCCCCGGATCTCCTACAATCCTAAATCCGCCCCTGTTTGTGCTGTGGAAATAGTTTGCTTAAGTCGCTCTGCACTGGTAGCAACAACACGTGACTACCTTGATGATGAGAATGATGACTGGGGCTGTTTGTCATTTGAAAAAGAATGTTGACTGATTCTAGAGAAAGGTGCCTTAGCTGGTCTCCTAAACAAGGTGTTCTGGCGCTGTGCAGAATAGTTGGATTAAACAAGGTGTTCTGGCGCTGTGCAGAATAGTTGGATTAAACAAGGTGTTCTGGCGCTGTGCAGAATAGTTAGATTAAACAAGGTGTTCTGGCGCTGTGCAGAATAGTTGGATTAAACAAGGTGTTCTGTGCAGAATAGTTGGATTAAACAAGGTGTTCTGGTGCTGTGCAGAATTGTTAGATTAAACAAGGTGTTCTGTGCAGAATAGTTAGATTAAACAAGGTGTTCTGTGCAGAATAGTTAGATTAAACAAGGTGTTCTGTGCAGAATCATTAGAGGTTCTTGACCGTCAGGGACGGAGCCACGGCTACATTCTCCACTGTGATCAAAAGGTTGGTCAGCGGGGAGGATTTGACTGGCAGGTGAAGTAGCTGTGTTTTGCTTAGATTCAGTTCAAGGTGATTGATTGTCATCCTGGCGGAAATGTCGGGAGGGACAGGCAGGCCGAGATCCACTCAGAGACTTGGGTATCTGAGGGAGCAAAGGAGAGGAAGAGTTGAGTGTCATCGGCATAGCAGTGATATGAGATGTGATAATGTTACCCAGAGATTGGAGGGGTCCAAGGACCGAGCCCTGGGGGACACCCGTCTTTCCACACCAGAGGAATTATTTTTATTTTTGGGGACTTTTCAATTGTCGAAAGGATTTCTGCACACCGCCGTGTCCACATGTGTTGCCATTCATATCACGACTGCGGTATTCAGCAAAAAAAAAAAAAAAAAAAAACGTTTAGGCTATATGTAATTACATGGCCACACTACACACAAAATGACAGAACCCAGCCCTGTTAAACATTTAGCCACATTCAGCCACAGACCCGCCCCCTATGAAGTCAGTGTTAACACTATGTATATCCCCCACTACGTTTCCCCCCCCAGGAGAGAAGCTGCGCGTGTTGGGCTACAACCACAATGGAGAGTGGTGCGAGGCGCAGACCAAGAACGGCCAGGGCTGGGTGCCCTCCAACTACATCACCCCTGTCAACAGTTTGGAGAAGCACAGCTGGTACCACGGGCCCGTGTCGCGCAACGCCGCCGAGTACCTGCTCAGTTCCGGCATCAACGGCAGCTTCCTGGTGCGGGAGAGCGAGAGCAGCCCCGGCCAGAGGTCCATCTCGCTGCGCTACGAGGGGAGGGTCTACCACTACAGGATCAACACCGCCTCCGACAGCAAGGTAGCAAGCACACATACAGGCACACTGGAGTTGTCTGGCCAATGGTTGTTTCAGTCTTTCTCACTGTGTGTCACACATACAACCATAACACACATATACAATACACACAAACATAACAGACATACACACAAATATAACACATACACACAAATATAACACATACACACAAACATAACACACACTACACGCACAAACATAACACACATACACGCACAAACATAACTAGGGATGTCCCAATCAAATTTTTTTGCTCCCGATCCGATCCCGATCATGTGATTTTGAGTATCTACCGATACCGATCTTTCCTGATCCGATATCATTTTTTTTTAAATAAATTTAATTAATAATTTATTTAATTTCTCCCATCCCAATTTCTCACATTACATTCACCCTGAATGTTGACGTTATCCAGGTGAAAAGTTAACTTCATTCAAGCGAGGCATTGCAACCGGAGTAATCTAAAAACTCCGCCTCCAACCTGCTGCTTCATGAGAGCAATGGCGCCATCGTCTGTAAAAATCAGGTGACTGCAAGTTCTGCAACTAGTGGATGTCCCTCATCCTTGACATAAATCATTTGATGTATAATTAAATCAAAGGAAATGTGTTTGTTTTGGCAAAATTCTTCTGCTCTGTGTGACAATAAATAAATGAATGATGATATGCAATTTAAAACCAAAACTAAGGCCTCAGTATGAGTTTAAGACGTGAACATGGTCATGTTTGTTGAATACAAAATAGAAAATCCAGATTTTTTTTATTTTTTCTCGATCCCGATCTTCTGAAAATCACGTGATCGCCCCCCGATCACGTGATCGGATCGGGACATCCCTAAACATAACACACATACACAGAAATATAACACCTGCACAAAAACATGACACACATACACAGAAATATAACACATACACACACATACATAACACACATACAACGGGACCCCCCCCTCCACACGTCAGTAGCTTTAGTTTAATTGTAAGTGTCCCTGCTGTCCCACAGTGTTCCCATAGTTAGACATGCTATGAAATGTGTCTAGTGCAGACAGACGGCTCCCACCACCCTGACTTGACTTGACTTGACTTGACTTGACTTGACCCCCTCAGGAAACCAGTCATTTACAGAGGACAGTGCAGATCTAGAGCTAGAGCCTTTCTGTCCCCAAAATCGTACTATTCTGCGTCTTACACAGCCTTCCTTGTTTATGGACACAAACCACACAAATAATGAAGGCTAATTAGATTGAAAAAGAGCTGAGTACCAGATCTTAATCAGGGTTGTCATGATACCAGAGACGGTTCATAACGAACGATAAAGGTAGACCGGATCCCTCGTCCCGGTCCCTCTTCAATGAAGATGGTCATAATGTCCACGTGAAGCATATCAGTGGGAATGACAGATGGCTACCCTCTCATAAAGCTGTTGCTATGGTTACCCTCCCATTAAGCTGTTGCTATGGTTTCCCTCCCATTAAGCTGTTGTTGTCTAGCTGAGATGAACCGGCGAGACGCTATACAGAAGTCATCTACCATCATCCTCCCTGCCTGTACTGCAGAGAGGCGAGCTAGCTAGAGGAACGCCAGGTATGACCGGAATGCCCCAAACCACCACTCTGCTGCTCATAACAGCCAGTGGACACAAGGGCAGACCGGAAGGCTAGTATCCAGACACTAGTACAGACTGAGACACGGACTACCACTTCCCCCACCCGATACGGTCCTGTCACCCCCACGAGACCTCCCAATCAGTAGTCTGGTATGTAACTCCACTTTACCTCAACCCTCTCCACCTCATCATAACACTGACTATCTAATGAACCCGAATTCCTCTGCAAATGAAATGCAACTGTTGTGGTTTCCACTGACGCAGGCCTTAATGTGATAAGTGGTCAGGAGGTTAGCGAGTGAGAACCCTCCGTGTTGAGAAAGACCACCAAACGCCCTGCAACACTTTTAAAGTGTCCTTTTCCACTCGTGTCCAGGTTGTTCTGTCCTCGGTTTCTCATTCGCACACCATTAACTGAAAGAGGCCGTTGATGAGTGAAGAAACGAAGTGTGTATGTTCTCCGCGCGGAGCAGGCCGTGCACAGAGGCAGGACAGTGAATGAGTAATTGAAGCGGTTATGTAAGAGCCGGACAATGGAAAAGACTGTGTCCAGTCAGCCCTGACCAATATTCCTGCCCCGACAAGCCGCCTGACAAACGCCTTTTTTTCACTCACTCTGCCTTTTTCTTTTCTAGAGTGGGCTGTACCTCCTCCAGAACGATGCTTTGAATTCCATGTCTTTTGTGATGTTTAATGGTCATCGAACACACGCCAACATTATGGGAAATGAAGCTTATCATCAGACAAGAAGATGGATACTAGTTGTCGTGGTAACCGCATCACCGCACCCACGGATGGAGAACTTACCACCGCGACAACTATGTCCTCTCTGTCCGTTCAGTAGAGCGCTATCCGCTGCAAGCTAGCCTAGCTTAGCACAAATGAATGGAAGCGGATACAGACCACTAGCCTAGCTTAGAACTCTGGGAGAGATGTTTTTGGCCAACAGCTAGGCTAGCTGGTAAATACAAAATTGTCACATCACAATGTAACTTGTCCCCGAAAACGATTACCGCTATACCGTCAAAACTATGATGAGAAAAATATGTTTACATGATTTTTTTTGCCATATTGCCCTAGTTCCTCTTTAACCTCATTGGACCTCATGCCCCACCATAATATGAGAGCCAGTCCTGTGACACTACATCAAACAATGCACATGTCTCCCCTCATCAAACTGGACTAACGGTGTCTCCCTCTCCTCCCAGCTGTACGTGTCATCAGAGAGCCGCTTCAACACGCTGGCCGAGCTCGTGCACCACCACTCCACGGTGGCGGACGGCCTCATCACCACGCTGCACTACCCGGCGCCCAAACGCAACAAGCCCACCATCTATGGTGTGTCGCCCAACTACGACAAGTGGGAGATGGAACGCACCGACATCACCATGAAGCACAAGCTGGGAGGGGGCCAGTACGGAGAGGTGTACGAGGGCGTCTGGAAGAAGTACAACCTCACCGTGGCCGTCAAGACACTCAAGGTACGGACAGAGGGGGGGCATGGCTTTAGAACTTGTGACTGTGGTCACTGTTATTGTGATTGTGAAGTAGGGATGCTCATGGTTATTGTGACTGTAAAATAGGGACAGTTACAGTTATTTGAATATTCAACTATTCAAAATGATGTAGGTATTTGATTATTATCTATTATCAATACATACAAAAATGGATTTGCTTTCCTTATTTATTTTATTTAGCCCTCCAGACTACATTGTTAGTAGCTTATTTTCCTTTTTTGTTAGTTGGGTTAACTGCCCATCCCTACTGCAAAGACAACAGTCCTGGATCCCACACAGGTCATAACTGTAGAAGAAATATTTGATTTATGGAAACTAGTGTGTGGGTGGCTTGCTATGCTGACGGGTTGAATATCACCACCTAGTGTCCTGTAGATGCAACTGTGGGTCACTCATCAGGTAGATAGATGATCATCCACTGGGCCCAGTTTCACAGCAGTTGACCCCTCTGCCCCTTCTGTGTTCCTCCTCTCTTCTCCGTCGTCTCCAGGAGGACACCATGGAGGTGGAGGAGTTCCTGAAGGAAGCTGCTGTCATGAAAGAGATCAAACACCCCAACCTGGTTCAGCTACTGGGTATGTGCACCTTCCAACCTCTATCCAGACATGACATCATATCCTGCATTGTATTATTATTATTTGTCTGCTCCTTATATCAGCCCAGCTATGTTTTGTTGAATATAAGATGTTGTCAAACCATGTTTTTGATAAAAATGTCTTCAAAGTTAGTACAATGGAATAAAGCCATTGGTAATTGTTGCTGGCTGTATTGCATTAGATTTACCAATAATACATGGTGATTATAAAAGTGTAGGCATTGTTTTAGTCAAATTTTACCCAACAAAAAGCCAAATATAAATTTTCATAAAAACCATCACCTACGGTATATGGAAATATGACGTCCAACTGAGAATGACGAGAGTGCTTCACATTGTATACATTTACCTTTTGTACCTCATTAGCACACCTTTCTGAGTAGGCAATGGATACAGATGGAAGTTAAATGATGACATCCCGTAAACCATGTTATGTCCTCGCCAGGCGTGTGCACACGGGAGCCTCCCTTCTACATCATCACAGAGTTCATGACCCACGGCAACCTGCTGGACTACCTGAGAGAGTGCAACCGGGAGGAGGTGAACGCTGTGGTGCTGCTCTACATGGCCACGCAGATCTCCTCCGCCATGGAGTACCTGGAGAGGAAGAACTTCATCCACAGGTCAGAGCAACACAAGTCTCATTTCCCCCTTCCCCGGTTCATATACAAAAGGCTTCTTTTGCTTAGAAGTGCTGGGACACAATTGTCAATAATAATAATAATGGTCAACCTACTTTCTTTACATATGAATGAACACAACACTAACTTACCATTTTTAGATAAAGTTAGAAAACATTGTTCCTCTGAAAACATCAAACAGACTTATATGGTTCTTTGTCTGAGGTACTCAATTGACAAAAGCTTTTTAGAGTTTCACTGCTGACCTAGAACCCACAAAATTCTTAGCAAAGCTTACGTTGCGTGACCTGATTCGGGAGCCTTTATCAGTGCTTTTACTTTGAGAACTTGTGTTTTCAGCTATTTCCTGCCCTGTGCAGGGACGGCCCTCTCCTCAGCTTCCCCCTCTTATTGTTGTGCCGTGTTCAGATGTGAGCGGCGGGCAGAGCGCTGCCTCAGCCACGTATCATCGCCTTCATTGTTCCCAGCTATTCTCTGTCCTCTTTCATCATTTCTCTCCCTCGTTTTCCCCCATTATCTCCCAACACTCTCCCCCCCGCTCCCTCTCCGTCTGGCCCCTCTCACCAAGCCCTCTACCCTCTCATCAAGCCCGATAGATGGATGGATGGATAGATAGATAGATACTTTATTCATCCCCTTGGGGAAATTCAGGTATCCAGTAGCTCAGTGCAGTTGACCGACAATAAAAAGCAATAAAAAGCACAACCAATACAACAAACAAACAATGAAGGTCACCGCTGAAGTTTTTTAAAGTTCCAATGAATAAATAAATAAATGGTGAGCACTATTGCACAGTGTTAAGTAAAATAATTGCTATATAAAATTACAGTATAAAAATGTATGAATTGCACATTGTCCAGCAGGGGGGGGGGGTCATATAGTGTTGAAGAGTGATGGCTACCCTCTCACCAAGCCCTCTACTAGGGCTGGGCGATATGGTCAAAAATGATATCACGATAATGATATGATAATGTTATCATATCACTCGATATTGATAATTATCCATATTGTTGTAAGTATTTAGATGTATGTTTATTTTGCAGCAATTCTTTGTCGTTTCCGCCATCTTTAGTGTTACAGCCCCTCACATCTAGTTCTCAGGCTGCAGCTGGTTTGAAAGCGAAAGTAAACAGGCTTCTCTGCTGGCTGTGGCTCCAGGGGAGTTGAATAGTTCTGGCTCTGCTAGTTTCTTTTCTTTCTTTTGGTGCTTTTTTGGTGGACAAACCACCGCACATGTGCACCGTGACTCGTGACTGGAATCTAGCTCTGCTAGCACATACTGTGTACAGACGGTTTCAAACTGTATTTTTAATTAGAAAGCAAACAAAATAAATGGACAAGAGAAAAATAAATCTCAATTTGGTCAGTATTGTCATTTGGACAAGCAACGCCATTACTTTAAGTTGCAGGCAAGAAAGACAAGTCTGTCCACTGTCTCTGGTTTTAAAGCTGCCCTGTTGCAGGTCAAAATAAATTTAATAAAAAAAAAAAAAAAATTATTATATATTTTTTATTTTTAAAATTTGTATTATCGATCGATATCGATTATTAAAATATATTGCGATAATTATCTTTATCGCCCTAGCCTCTACCCTCTCACCAAGCCCTCTACCCTCTCACCAAGCCCTCTACCCTCTCCCCTCTCACCAAGCCCTCTTCCCTCTCACCAAGCCCTCTCACTAAGCCCCTCTACCCTCTCACCAAGCCCTCTTCCCTCTCACCAAGCCCTCTTGCCAAGCCCTCTACCCTCTCACCAAGCCCTCTTGCCAAGCCCTCTACCCTCTCACCAAGCCCTCTACCCTCTCACCAAGCCCTCTTCCCTCTCACCAAGCCCTCTTGCCAAGCCCTCTACCCTCTTACCAAGCCCTCTACCCTCTCACCAAGCCCTCTTGCCAAGCCCTCTACCCTCTCACCAAGCCTTCTTCCCTCTCACCAAGCCCCTCTACCCTCTCACCAAGCCCTCTACCCTCTCACCAAGCACCTCTACCCTCTCACCAAGCCCTCTACCCTCTCACCAAGCCCTCTACCCTCTCACCAAGCCCCTCTACCCTCTCACCAAGCCCTCTACCCTCTCACCAAGCACCTCTACCCTCTCACCAAGCACCTCTACCCTCTCACCAAGCCCCTCTACCCTCTCACCAAGCACGACCTCTACCCTCTCACCAAGCCCCTCTACCCTCTCACCAAGCCCTCTACCCTCTCACCAAGCCCTCTTCCTTCTCACCAAGCCCTTGTTTTTTGTCGAGCTGCATCAGAAGAAAACCCAGGCCGTGTCGTAAGATGGCCTGCGTTTGTTCTGGCATGTTGAACAAGGGCTCCTAGAAGCACCGATATGATTTACGTCTTTTCTATTTGCCAATCTGCCTCTTAAATGGTCAGGCCTGTCGGGACTCAGCTTTGCTCTGCTCCACACAAAACACCAGTGGAATGCCGACATGGCCTGCCATGTGTGAACAGAAGCACCATTGATGCGGTTCCTTTTTTCATGCTTGTCGTCAGGGTGGGAAATGAACACCCAACCTGCCGAATACAGGTGATTTTGAGCAGGGGGGGCAAAAATCATAATTGTTTTGATCAATATTGAAATCACGATTATTAACACTTTCAAGTTCATGCGTATTCTGCCAGATCACGGCGTACAACGTTATTCTGATCATATTTCATATTTTCGCCATGGTATTCATATTTCACTCACGGATCATTGTCTGATGCTGTCTGAGCCGGCACAACTCTGCAACGCTTCAATACTGCCACCTGGTGGCTGATCGGCGAGTTGCCAAACCGGATATGCTAAGCGGATCTGGCCGGTATTGCATGTTTCGAAAATCAAATATGCGGGTAGGTCCTGCAAGTCGATCGGGGACGTTAATAGCGTTATTAATATGGAATAAAACAATAACAACTCGCCACGAGTTAACTCGTGGCTCTGGTCCACAACGCATGGCACCGTAACACGTATAAACTCGTGGCTGGTCCTTAAAGTGTTAACTAATAATACAAAATAGAAATACCAAGTAAAAATAATAAAGACATCACAAACAACACAAAAGACATTAGACAACAGAAATCTTGTGATGTAGGGATGGTGCATCATGGGAAGTATTGGGGTTCAGAGAAGGTTAGGATCCCTCGCCTCACACTGTGTCCTCTGTCCTGCAGGGACCTGGCGGCCCGGAACTGTCTGGTCGGGGAGAACCATCTGGTGAAGGTGGCAGACTTCGGCCTGAGCAGGCTGATGACGGGGGACACCTACACGGCCCACGCTGGGGCCAAGTTCCCCATCAAATGGACCGCGCCGGAGAGCCTGGCCTACAACAAGTTCTCCATAAAGTCTGACGTCTGGGGTGAGATGATGTTGGATCTCATATGTAAAATTAAGAAAAAAACATATTCACACAATGTTATGACCTTGTTTTTTTTTTAAGTTGTCAAGTGGTGAGATGAGGTTTAGAATCGATTTGCGTCCGTGAAAACATTCCATAAAAAGCCTTGTTCTGTCAAAGTCTATTTTAGTTTGAACCGAGATACTAAATGTCCCTTCCCCTTACTCGAAATGCCCAGCATTTGGCGTGCTGCTGTGGGAGATCGCCACCTACGGCATGTCCCCCTACCCCGGTATCGACCTGTCCCAGGTCTACGAGCTGCTGGAGAAGGACTACCGCATGGACCGGCCCGAGGGCTGCCCCGAGAAGGTCTACGAACTCATGAGGGCCTGTGAGTTCAACTAATCTGTCCAAACAACCTAGCATTTTGACTTGTTCAACTCCGTTAGATGATGCGTGGACTGGACGGTTATTTTGACTTGTTAAACTCAGTTAGATGATTGATGTGTGGACCGGACGGTTATTTTTACTCGTTAAACTCAGTTAGACGATTGATGAACCAAATTTATTTTTTCTTTGTATCAGGTTGGAAGTGGAACCCTGCCGAGCGCCCATCCTTTGCAGAGACCCACCAGGCCTTTGAGACCATGTTCCAGGAATCCAGTATCTCTGATGGTCAGTACCGCATTATTTCTCTTGTAGATCATACAGTTTAACCCTTACAGGTGTCAATTTTTTTGCATTCTCTCCGAGTTGTGTAACTCGTTTTCCACTGGCAGTTCGGTGGAATGTTCAGTTCTCAAAGCTCATCTCACACGGGAGATATTACATCTGAATGGTTTAAGGACGGCAATGAAAAAGAACTGCCTAGACCGCAGTATTATGACAGTTTTATCACGTCTTCACCGTGCTTTCACTGCCGCACTACCAAACGGTTAACCCTTTCACTGCGACAATACACCGAAGGTTAACTCTTTCACTGCCACACAACCGCAGGTTAACCCTTTCACTGCCACACTACAGAAGGTTAACCCTTTACTATCACACTACTGACGTTAAGTGGTTGGGCTGATCCCTGAATCATGGATGTTTTTGTGTGTTCTCAGAGGTGGAGAAGGAGCTGGGGAAGAAGGGTAAGAAGGGGCTGCTGGGCTCCATCCAGCAGGCTCCCCAGCTGCCCACCAAGACCAGGCCTCTGCGCAGGAACATGGATAACCGTGACGGCGACAGCCCCGGTGAGAACACACACACACACACTTGCCACCCTGTGCCTCCGCTGGTTCCATCTACACTCATTGCACACACTCACTTTTAAACAAACACTCACCTTAACACTCACTTTAGACACTTTAACACTACATTATATTTATCTATTATTAAAGAGATTTGCACTACATTCATACCTCATTTGCACCTTATTTGTACCTCACTGTTTACTAATTTTTACTCACTGTACTTATGCCTCTTTTCCATTGCATAGTACCTACTCTACTCGACCCTACTCTACTCTACTCGCTTTAGGTACCTGGTACTTCGTTCCTTTTCCACTGCAGGTAGTACTCCGCTTGTCTCCGTGTGGGGAGGCGGGGCCGCTGGCGTACAGCATGAGAGCTCTGTGAGCATAGCTATGTCCGTGAGGGTTTGGAGCAAGCCAGAGTACACAGTTTTCAATCAATCAATCAATAACAACATTAACCAGACTCTCGGTGTGTCTATTCTGCTAACGTTAACGTTACCTCTCGTGTCTATTCTACTAGCGTTAATGTTACCTATTGTGTCTATTCTACTAACATTAACGTTACCTCTCGTGTCTATTCTACTAGCGTTAATGTTACCTATTGTGTCTATTCTACTAGCGTTAACGTTACCGCTCATGTCTATTCTACTAACGTTAGCATTAGGTAATAACCGGTTTAAAATGGATTATGATTACCTCACGTTGTGTCTATTCTACTAGCATTAACGTTACTAGTACAAACAATCAATAGCGAGTTATATTGATCTGTGCACGCTATGTACGCTAGCCGCAATGCTAACGGTAAAACGCAATCACATAAGCTAACAAATCAGCGATCTTTTTGTGAGAGTAAACTCTCCGCTCGGTGGTAAATTGTGTTGATGTTGGTTTTGTTTCATCAATAAATGAGGCAGAATACACAGTGAATGTATCCTTTTTTGTTTATTGCACTTGTTCCTGCTGCAAACAAATTATGGATCCTACACGAGGCATTAAAGATGGCAGGTTTCTGTTTTTGTGCAGACGCTCTAACGTGTGACGCTTCTCTCTTCTGACCAATCAGTGGTCTGCAGTGTTTCACGTCACTTTTTTGGTACCACTTCTACCCGCTTGGAACCTCGAGAAAGCCGGTACTAAAAAAGTACCGGGTACCAGGTACCAAATGCACATTTTGGCAATGGAAAACCGAAAAGGCAGAGCAGAGTAGAGTAGAGTAGAGTAGAGTCAAGTAGATACCATGCAGTGGAAAAGGGGCATTAGACTGTACCTAGGTTGTACTTTAAATTGTATATTGTACTGTATATTGTATATTCCTCTTTACTTACTTTTTTTACTTACTTTCTTACTTACTTTTTTTTTTACTGTATGAAGCACACTCTCAGGGGCTCATACAGAACCAAGCATTTCACCGTAAAGTATGTGTATTTTATTGTGATAATTAATAAACAAACTTGGAACTACACTCATCTCTGCCTTGATGCCAGAAAGCATACGCTGATGCAAATATCAATAAATTCAGCGGAGTCATTACTGCCATGTTTACACTTCATGCAATTGATACGTTGACCATGTTCCTGTAATTGTGAGTTGTTTCCAGACTCCAGTATGATTACTTGTCTGTTTTCTGTGCCTCTCCTCAGACCCAGTGGAGCCAGAGGTCGCGGTCTCGTCTCCCATGCTCCCCAGGAAAGAGCGCCCCCTCCTGGACAGCAACCTTAATAATGAGGATGACCGCTTGCTGCCTAAAGACAAGGACAAGACCCGCAGTGGCTTCCTCAGCCTCATCAAGAAGAAGAAGAAGAACGCCCCTGCCCCTCCCAAACGCAGCTCCTCCTTCAGAGAGATGGACGGCCACCCGGAGAGGAGGGGCTTGACCCCTGACCCCCGAGATATGGACAGCTTCAACAACGGTGCCTCCATGACCTTTAATGACACCACACATGGCATTGAGTCCTCCAAGTTCCTGGGAGCCAACAACAATGGGGCGGGTGGTATCACCAACGGGGCACCCACCTACCCGGGGCCGCTCTTCCCCAAGAAGAAGGGTGCCCCTGCGGTGCCCGGGCCTGGGGGTAAGACCGCCACCACGCCGCCCAGTGAGGAGGAGCTGGTGTCCAACTCGAAGCGCTTCCTGCGCTCCTCCTCCGCCTCCAGCATGCCACCCGGCTCGGATCGCAGCGAGTGGAGGTCCGTCACTCTGCCCCGGGACCTGGGCCAGCGCACCTTTGACTCTGGCACCTTCGGGGGCAAGCCGGCGCTGCCTCGCAAGAGGGCCAGCGAGCAGAAAGGGGAGAACGCCCCCAGAATGGGCACCCTGACACCCCCGCCACGTCTGCCCAAGAAGACCGAGGATGCAGGAGACGAGGTCTTTAAAGATACTGAGCCCAGTTCAGGTTCCAGCCCACAGGCCTCGACACCTCGGCCGGTCAGGAGGCCAGGGGCCATGGGGCTAGAGAACTCCAGGACCAGTGCACTCCATGCAGAGCTCCTCAAGCCCAACGTCTTCCCTGCTCTGGGGGCGGCTGGGGACGAGTGCAGGGCCCGCCGAAACAGACACAACACAGACTCCTCATCCACCAGGGAGAGAGGAAAGTTCCAGAAGCCCAAGCCCGCCCCTCCTCCGCCTCCACCCTCCAGCGCCAAGTCAGGCAAGATCTCCCGCAGCCCCACTCACGAGCTTCCATCCCCCTCATCCACCACCTCAGACGCCAAAGTCAAGGGCTTCCCCTCTCACTCGGAGCCCCACCACTCTGCCACACCCGGCGAGCAAGCCCGCTCGCCCCTCAGCGAGGGCTCCAAGAAGCTGCCCCTCGGCTCTAAACCTCAACCGTTAAAGACCTCCGCCTCCTCCACCTCAGTCTCCACCTCCACCTCCAGCCAGAGCCTGGGAGGCTTCTCCTCCTCCCTCAGCTCCCCGGGCGACCAGGCCTCCCCGACCGCCTTCATCCCACTCATGAACACCAGACGCTCCCTACGCAAGACCGTGCCGCGCCAGCCTGCCGAGCGCACGCCCAACTCCGCCGTGACGAGGGAGATGGTGCTGGAGGGCACGGAGCAGCTGCGCACCGCCATCGGACGCAACTCGGAGCAGACTGGAAGCCACAGCGCCGTGCTGGAGGCCGGCAAGAACCTGTCCAAGTACTGCGTCAGCTACGTGGAGTCCATCCAGCAGATGAGGAACAAGTTTGCCTTCCGTGAGGCAATCAACAAGCTGGAGAGCAGCCTACGCCAGCTGCAGATCTGCCCCACTGCCACCGGGGGCGCCAGCGCACAGCAGGAATTCAGCAAGCTGCTCTCCTCTGTCAAAGAGATCAGCGACATCGTTCAGAGGTAGCGCCACAGTTGCTATATCCCCTACCAGGAGAGGAAACTTGAACTGAAAAACACAGCAACGCTAGCGCCCTTTCCTCTGGCGAACCGCATGGACCGTCATGTTCATCGTTGATGCAGGTCCATGCCGAACTTACGTTGGAGTGGAGGGGTAGAGCATGCTAAGGGGTGCTGCAGCAGTGTAGGATGCACACTTTGGGGTACACTTCAAAACACTTAAGCCTGTGGTTACTGTGCACGGAATCAAAGACGTTTTCAGTTTGTATTATTGAGAAGCCGTAACTATGAATGAACGTAATGTCTTTTTGGCCTTACTGAGGCCCCGGCCCGATTCTGCATCAAACATGACTTTTCACCAATCATTATTTTGAAACGATCATGTCTTATGTTTGTTTAAAATCCTTTTCTCTATGACAACACTAGTAGATAAAACGCTGTCACGTTTGTTTCCATTACCGTCGGTGTGTTACATTTGGCAGTGCTGCCAATGACAACAACAACCCTGAGCCTCACTATGTTCGAGGAACCTTCTGGCTCTGTTGGGACTCGAACCATCCAAAGCTTAACACTGCACTCACTCATGATCTCGTAGCTTTGCCTCTTTCACCTGGGGAGCGTCTGGAATCGCACAACGTGTAAAAAGTGCCTGATGGTCAACGGACCCATTTCCCCCCTGGGTTTGTGATACGCTCATCTCTCAACATTGCCTCATCGCTCCTCCTGCAGCCTGTGTGGTGTGAATGGTGAAGATGTATGCCTGTGTGTAAGTATTTAGTCTGAATGAATGCTTAATGCAATGTTGGCCACCGTGTGCCATAAAGGAGTGATGCAAAGCAAACTGGGAGGAATGAACACCGTGGCTCCAGATTTTCGCTTCTCTGCACAAGTCGGGGGGGGGGGGGGGGGGGGGGGAATGTGTGCCTTAACACTTATCAGTAGAGCCACACTTCAGAGAAACTGTAAAAGTGCATAGATTTGGCCTTCCTTGGACTGTGGTTGGGGATAGCCGTGTTAGTGAGTCTTTATTCGACCGAAATGTCTGATCTTAATAACAGAACACTACTGTCTCTGTGAGGACCAAGGTGAAGGACCAGGATCTGGAAGGAGGACCACGGTGAAGGACCAGGATCTCAATGTTTTTTTTACATCTTGTCCTCTTGACCGAAAGCTCCCACCTTTTTTTTTAATGACATTCTCCACACCACTCACAAACCTCACTAAAGCCATCAGTAGCAGCTTGGTCTTATTACACTTTTAGTTCCGTCTTAGACAGAACTGGGACTGGAGGAATGTCCCCTTGCCTAAAACTATTTGTTTTGGTTTTAGTCGTCGTGTCACACGGTCTAAGTGTTGTTTCTGAGCCCCCTCCCCCAACAAAAATATATTTGGGGATGAGAGGGGGGCAGTGGACTTAGATGACAGGTAATTATGCATGCATGGACTCCTATCTTTAGAGATGTCACTGTGCAGTGAGAAGCATTACGAAAAACATTAAATTTCACTGTCTCGTCAAACGTTCCTTGGGCTCGTTTCTGCATCGTGTAGGACCGATCTAGTTTTCAGTATTAGCATACCCCCCCACACACTCTTCATGTGCCCTGTCTGACTGCATTGTCTGAGGACACAGTATCAACCACAAGCTGCCATGACTTCAACACGGTACTGTCAAACGTTGGCTCGTTCTTTAATCTTTGTTCTCTCGCTCCTCTTCACCAATCATGCCACTACTTGTCTTTGACTCTTGTATCCGAGCCTCCTCACCGTTTGTTTTGTAGACTCGTTTTCCTCTGTAAATACGCAGTTCCTTTCCCTGTAACATTGGTGCAAATTTTGTTGCATTAAAAATACAAAGCAATTGTGCTACTTGAAACAAATCTTGTTTTGAGTCTTGGGTGTTTTCGTTTTCTTTCTCCTGTATATTCTTATCTGCCATATGCACATTTAAAGGCCACCTGGATGTCTCTCTGGGTCGTTTACCCTAAACACTTCAAAAAACATCTTTTACATTGACTTACTTCTTAACTCTACCAGTAGGTTTATCGATTCTAGTGTGAAACCTCAAGTACATGATGCTGCATGACAAAAGAACGACAAACAATACCACAGGTTATGTATAATGTATTTTTTTCCTGTCTAGAGCATTTTGTCATTTATTAAAATCAAAATGTCAACATTTTAAAATCATATTATACACGCAAGAACGCATTTAAATGTTAGCACAGCTCCTTCAAAATTTATACATATGTACTTTTTTTTTCCTTTCTTTTAACTTGTGGACAGACAAAAGCAGAAAGTGGTCACTCAAGACAGCAAAGAGGCAGGACACGGCAAAAGGAGGACCCATCTCTAGCCCCTCCCACCAACTGACAAACCAATCTCTACTCCCCCAAAATTAAGACTGCAATGCCGGTCTCCTCCCCTGTGGGGGAGCTGTGACATGATGGTGGATAACAAATACATGAAAAAAAAAAAAAAAAAAAAGCCACATTCTCCACTCCACCTAGAGGGATCGACAAAGCTTGCAAGACAAAAGTACTAGTTTGCACCACAAACCACTCCCTTCCCCCTGCCTCTACCTGAAGAAGACTAAGGAGAAACATGTGTGACAGAATAGAAAGAAAATCACCAGGTTGCACTAATGTACAGAGGAGGGGGGCGGTGTCTGTCCATTACATATTTACTCATAGAAACTATGTTACAGAATTTTCCCAAGCATGAATTACAGGCAACCCACAAGCACATCAACTGTACAGGTTTTCTAAGGGAGCCAGCAGAAGTCTATCCTGCAAGTAGCGTAGTCATCAACAGTTAAAGAAGCAATATTTACAGCTGCCCAATCGGGGGAGATCACTCGTTATGGTACAGGAAAAAAACAAAATTTAGCTTGGAGAAGGGAATCTGGTTAACAAAACCGTCCCTTTTTTCTCTTCAAGGGGGGGGTGAGTGTTTGTGTGGTGCATGCTGCTTGGTATTATACTATACATCTATGGGGACAGAGGACAGACGAGCCTAATAAAATCTGCCCCCATCAAGGGGTGAAGTTAACCCTGAGAACGCTGATCTCAGTGATTGATTTATTTTAAACGGTCAAGACGTGGGCATAGCAGTATGAGCTCATACTGGATCAGCATTCGTGCGGGCGTCTTCACCCCGCGGTGAGGCACCTTCCTCATGTGTTACATAGTTCCATTTGTGTGCGTTGACAAAAAGTACAAGTGTTGTAAAAGGGTTGGTTTATTTGACAGGGGGGTGAGTCCCACAGCAGTATGTAGATCAAGCGCAGCCCCCCCCCCAAACAATAAACAAACAAAAGATTAAACAGTAATAGTAATAATATTAACATTAATCATAACAATAAGGCAACAAACAACAAAGAAAAATGCTGGTAAGGACAGACAAATTGTATGATTGGGGAGTGGTGGCTCTGGGAGGGGGGTAGTTGGTGCAATTATGAAACTGATCTAGAGGACTCCTTCCATTTAAGGAAAAATCAAAACAGGAGCAAACATTTTTTTCTTTTTAAAGTGTCATTTTAACTTTAGAATTCCTGCCCAAACCTCTAACCGCATTCGTACACACACACACACACATCTACTCCATCTGGAAAAAACCCAACACTCTTTCCTGCGACATTAAAGTGGAAAAGAGACCCCTCAACAGGAATTTCTGGTCTCTCTCTCTCTGGGCTCTTGTCTCTCCTGACAACATGTGGTTGTTACTCCGGAAGCAGCAACTCGTGTTTCTACGGAGCGGCAAAAAAAGCTCTCATGTCAGGACTCAGACTCTCACACACACACACACATCGTTGCCTTCACTACACCAATCCCTGGACTGGAACAGAGCGGAGCCGTCCGCGAGGGAGAGCAGTAATAATCACACTCCTTTCCTCTTCAGTTAAATTAAAAGCATGCTAGCTCCATGAACCATGCAGGAGTGACAGTGGGAATGGTAGGGGAAGGGTGGGGCAGTGGGGGCTGAGAAATCAAGATAAGTTGTACTGGTGATGATGTAGTAGTATAGAGCTATAAAACCAAACAGTTAAAAAAAACGGCATTTCTTCTGGGTTTATTGTTATGAACATTTACACCCGTCTAATGTGTCTTCTGGTGATGACTGGTGGTGGAGGATGTCTGGGATCCCGCGAAGGACAAACTAGACCGACAGACGAAGGAGGAGAGGGGGGGGGGGGGGGCGTGAATGATGGAAAATGCGCAGAGAGGACATGAGGGAGGGAGTGCGGGAGGAGTGATAGATTAATAGAGGGAGGGGGAGAGGATGAGGGAAGGGATGTAGTCCACACAGCCCAGCCCTGGTTGGCATCCATCCATCCCTCACTCACTCCTTCCGTCTATGGCCCCACGCTCATGCAGACCCCCCTTTGGTGCAGTAGGGGGGGTGGTTGGGTGGACCGCATGGAAACAAGGAAGATGGATAGAGGAGGGTGGTGGAAGTGCAGAGGGTTGGAAGGAGAGGGAGGGAGAGAGGGGGGGGGGTGATGGGGGTTGCTCTGTCATTAGCAGCCACAGCCTTCCCTCTGAGGCTGTGGTTCGCTGGTTAGCCGGCCACCCTGGGGGGCTGAGGGCTTGTGCTGGACCCCCGACTCAGCCGCGTTCAGGTCCAGGCTTCCGTCCTGGATGTTCTGGTAGATCTTCTTAGCGGCCTCCAGGAAGGCATCCTCCACGTTCTCGCCCCTGGACACACACACACGAAGAGAAACCAGACGAACAAAACCAGGTTAGAAGAACTACTATGAGCTTCACCAGGAATTCAAGTACGTTTCCATTCTGCAGTGAAATTACCCCGACGACAAGCCAACTTACGTTTTTGCACTGGCTTCCAGGAATAGCAGACCTGTAAGGACAGGATGCAGACACAAGATGAAGTCAAACACTAGAACACCAAATCTAGAACACTAAATGCTTTCATTTTAGGTGAAAGCTGTGTTGGTTGAGGGCAGTGGGTTGGATGGAGGGGGTTTTGGATTCTGCCTTACGTATAATATTTGCAAGGATGTATACATGTTTCTTTTTCATGTCATGGAGCTGCTGCCATGTGTAGCAGCTCATGTGGATCTTCATAATCAAATCACTCCCAAGTTAATTTGCACTGGATTTCGATTCATATTTTGTCCCAAGTCTTATTCTTCTATCTAATATGAACAAGTGTTCTAACTAGGGAGGGGCATTCTCTCTCTTCTCCCTCACCGTTTTCCTCTGCAAACTGCTTAGCCTCCTCGTATGTGACATCCCTCTGGGCTTCCAGGTCGGCTTTGTTCCCTATGAGTATGATCACCTGAGGGGAGGGGAGGGAGAGAGAGAGAGACAGAGAGCGAGAGAAAGACAGGTTAAGAGTTAATCCTCTCTCTCTCTCTCACTGAGTGTAATTCACCCTCCAGGCCTCAGACTCACAGCCAGTGAAGTACCGGTAGATGCAGGATAATAATCAGACTTGGGCTGGACTGAGCGGAAAGCTCCTGATACCATATCGTTATGTGACAAGTATTGCCATCCTTGAATAAAATAGCACAAAATAAAATAAAATCGTCACAACGCTACACTGCATCGATATATCAACCTGCCGCTAAACAAGACAGTGGAAAAATAAATGTAAACATTTAAAAACGCATATCATAACTGCTCTCACATTCTCTTGCCGTCAGTGAGAAATTCTATTGAGCAACAGACCACATAAATGATGTCAGTGCAGCAAACAGCCCGTTAGTTTCCCTCAACAGATTAAGCTGAGTCATACACAGAAACACACACAGGTCACAAAAACAGCCTCATATAATTTGTTTCCCCTTATTCTGTTTACAACAGGAAATTAGGGGCCAGTAACGTTGTGACGTGAATGACTTTGAGGAACGGTGGCCCGGAAACAACACAGCTCCACGGAGGATCTGCAAATGAGAGCTGTGTGATTTAAGAGCTAATCATATTTACCAATGCAATCCAATTTAAGGAATGGACCGGGGGGAGGGGGGCTTCAAATAAACTCAGGGCAGAGTCAGGGACCAGGCAGGAGACATGAGGGACAACAGATGACAAGTGACAGACTTGAAAAGAAAGAGGACTGATGAAGAGCCAGGAGAAGAAAAAGAAAGACATGCACAGTAAAAATAAATACAAAATATTTATATGTTTTTAAAAGTGACAGGGAGAGAGAGAAGTGATAGAGGATGAGATTGAGGTGGTGGAGGTGGGGTTAAAAACACAGTAACAGTGACAAACAGGATGGAATAACAGCGGTTTGAAAGGTATATACTGATATACTCAATATTACAATTAATATACTATGTATTGATTATACTCATAGTATTGAGATTGGTATATACTGATAACTCATAATATTGGTATATACTGATTATACTCACAGTATTGGGATTGGTATACTATATACAGATTATACTCCCAGTATTGGGATTGGTATATAGTACTGATTATACTCACAGTATTGGGATTGGTGAGATTTCTGGCGTCTGTCAACCAGCTACTGAGGTGGTTGTATGTGCTTCTCCTGTGCAACACACACACAGAAGAGAGAAAAACAGGGGTTACCATGACGACTGGCGAGGAACAAAACAGAGGAAGGATCAAAAGGGGCGCCGTGGCCTGAGAGGGGGGCAGCGCGCACGTCGTCACTGGGAGGACAGTAACCCACACAGTGAGGACAGACGATGCTCTTGTGCCGTCTCTGGCAGACTCACCACCATGCACCCGTCTTTATTAGGACATCCCATTTCTGGCTCAACGGTCCTGCTATTCTCTATATATATTATCAACATTCAATAAATCGTATTTTGTATGCAATAAATGTGGGTTGTACCGAATCGTGAACCCCATATCGTGTATCGAATCATAACATGAGACAAGCATCCCTAATACTACTGTCCTTTGTCTTTCAACCCAGAAGCTCTCCATCCGCATTCAAACAATACTAAGATGAAGCCATCTAAGAAACTCAGTGAGGTCAGTGTACAGGGCACTGAGAGGCTGTGCTAAAACGTCTGCCCACTGCCATTTGATTATTCATGAAATGTCAATAATAAGCAAGTGATTTACTATGGTATGGAGTAGTCATATCCATATTCAAAACACACTTCAATGACTGCCTGTGCTCTGACAGACAGACTGAGGGCATGATAAGCAGTATGGACTTATTTAGACTGCAGGCTTTGGTACAGACATCAATGTATATTAGTGACAACACAATTTATTTATTATATTATCACAAGCTTATCACAAGGAATGGAGGCAGTAGCAGAGCTCCGTCAAAAGTGAAGAAATACAACTTCCAACAACTCCAAAACCAATGCACAGAAATGAAACCGATATCAGTATTCTCGTCTGACTATGGGGGAAGATGGCAAGTAAGTGCATTTCCAAAAATGTTGGAGTATTTCTTTAATGAAACCAGAAAGTGTGACCAAACTAGGCCTAAGCACATACACACGGACACTGTTAGAGTCAAAGTAATGTTTCTGTGAGGCTGCAGGCTTCAATAGCAGCTATGGGCGTGGAATGGACAGACATTCCACATGTGCAGCCGTGTTTATTTAACAGACCACTGATACCATCTCAGAGTTTGGGCAAGAGGGAGGGAGGGAGGCAGGCCACAGGAAACACTGGCCATGGTTGTTAAAGCCACAATCCGGGACTGTAACCATAATATGGATGTGTGACATTATGTTCACAAACACTGTGGTAAACAAGGTCCTTGGAACTTTCTTAACCTGCGGTAAAATCACAATAAAGATGTTTAACTCCAATGTTTATTAAGATTACCAAAGTCAACAACTCTTACAGACTCAGAAATACAACAAATACCTACGTATTATGTAGGTTCATGTTGTATTACGGATTGGGCCTTTAAGGGACACAATATGTGGGTAGATTGAACGGTGGCTTATCAGATGCCGTTTCCTCCGCTTCTCTCTCTACTATATGCATCTATGAATTGTACTAAACACACTCTGTGGAGGAAAGCCTGCGGCCAGACTGAGATGAAAAGATTAACTGTGTGTGTGTGTACTGTACTTCATATGAATGAACCATATGGTAACATCATCATCCACCACAACAGCCTTGATGTTGAGTTGTGACCCTGTACATGCAAGTGTATTAGAGCTGCACAATTAATATACAAAATCACAATAGTACCTGGTGAAATATACAAATCACAATATTACCTGGTGAAATATACAAATTACAACATCAAGAGCTGAGCTCTTAGGACACGGAACACGCCATTCAGTTTTATGTCCAATCACCACATATCCTCCTCACAAATGTCCCTTTAAATATATTGTGGTGCCACAGAAAAAATTTATTTTTGAATATTTAAATTGAAATTATGATACAAATAAATACCATTCGCTGTGATATTGTGAATCATATCACAATTGCAATATCTGTAATAATAATCACAATATTATACTTTATATCATAAATATATATCAAGTTTTCAAGTCTCTTTATTAGTTGTCATACAGAAATACAGAACACTTTTGCATGAAATGCTTCTTTCTGTTTTGCTCCTGAGTGTGCTAGATAAAATAACAAGATAGTATAAAATAATATAATATAAGTATAAAATAGAAAGTCAAGTACGTAAACAAGTGTAAACAAAACAAAAATGTTCAATATACATATATACAATATATGTACAGTCTATACAATGCAGACAAACGTAAAATATACACTTTGACTGCCGTTTTTGATCTATTTGTGACATGAAATAAACTTGGCCCGGTACCGGGCAATCGGGCTTAAGAGTCCTCAAAAGCATATTGAACCTCGGTCAGTAATCAAATGCTCTATATATGTAATAATGATGTGTGGATGTGTACCTGGTGATGTCGTAGACCATGAGTGCCCCTGCGGCTCCGCGGTAGTAGGAGCGGGTGACGGCCCTGAAGCGCTCCTGGCCCGCCGTGTCCCAGATCTGCAGCTTGATCTTCTGGCCACTCACCTCGATTATCCTCGTGCCGAACTCCACACCGATCGTGTGGGGACAGTCTGCCATGACTGGGGAGGGAGGGAGGAAGACGTTACGGAATGCGTTTAGACGACTTGAGAAGAAACACTACATCCTCTCCATTGTACTGAGCATGTGATGAATGTCTGCTGGAGACAGAGAGGGAGGGAGAATGATAGTGAGAGATCTTGAGGGAGAATGTGATAGTGAGAGATCTTGAGGGAGAATGTGATAATGAGAGATCTTGAGGGAGAATGTGATAGTGAGAGATCTTGAGGGAGAATGTGATAATGAGAGATCTTGAGGGAGAATGTGATAATGAGATCTTGAGGGAGAATGTGATAATGAAAGAGATCTTGAGGGAGAATGTGATAATGAGAAAGATCTTGAGGGAGAATGTGAGAGTGAGAGAGATCTTGAGGGAGAATGTGATAATGAGAGATCTTGAGGGAGAATGTGATAATGAGATCTTGAGGGAGAATGTGATAATGAGAGATCTTGAGGGAGAATGTGATAATGAGAGATCTTGAGGGAGAATGTGATGATGAGAGATCTTGAGGGAGAATGTGATAATGAGAGATCTTGTACAAAGTGCTGCGTTTCCATATGATACACGTATAAGTTTTGTTACTAGTTGGTTGGTTCCAGCTAACTAGACAGTGCTGGAGACGCCCAGGACTTTCATTATCTGAACAAGCTTCACACATCCCTTTATTTTACTGCTGCACAGCTCCACATTATCACCTCTCACCAGTCACACCACTTGGGCAGAACTACTCTCCTCATTCAGTAGTCATTAGCTACACAGCAAAAATCACTATTAACACCAAGTCTCAAAATAGCCTGACAACATCTGACAAGTTACAACACTTCCTGTCTGCACAAGTGGGCGTTACATATTCACTCACTTCATTAGCAAAAGTGTGACACTTTTAATTTGTGTATTTATGGAGATGGATTTAAATTATTTCTTGATTCTGCTGCATTTACGTGATGTGTAACACAACAGCGTCTAGTGTGACGTGTAACATGTGTCGCACCAGGCAGCTTTCTAAACAATAATGGCAGGTGAACCGAGTGTTGAGGAGCTTCTTCTAGCCGGCACATTTATACCACTGTTCAAAACGCAAGCAAAGTCACTGTGCATCGTATACAACCTATTGATGCGTAGAAAGGCAGATTCGTGCAAGCAACCGTTTCTGCACACATAACATCCTCAAAACGTCCACTCTTGTCCCGGCATGCCGGCTGTCCCTTTCACACAGGCATCGATTTGGCAATGTGACTACCTCTGTTGTCGGCGTAATGCTGAAAAAACGATGCCCACCAAATTCTGTGTTTGTACCTTTTATACAGAACGACATTGCAGAATACTGGCGTAACATTCCCACCTTGAACAGGCTGTGTAAAAAGAAACTGCTCTGCACTTGGACTCTCGGTGGCATGGCGTAGCAGACAGTGTCAAGAAATAAGGGCGGAGTCCGCTATCTTTGTATAGATGTTTTATCTAATAAACATGTTTTATCTAATAAAATAAAGTTTTCAGTCTGTTCATCTCACTTCAATAATTTTTATTGCAGCAAATGGGATTTTCTCAAGCAGACGGATGTCAACACTGTAATCTGTGTTGCATGTACCTGACAAACTGTATTACAGTTACAGTCATATTCCAACCTAACTGAATGCATACGTGTGTGTGCGTTTGTGGACTACTGTACTATTACAGGTATTGAAATGAACAATGCAACTTCCTTATACAAAAAAAAAATACAAGAAATAATAATAATAAATATCGATACTTGGCGTCCTTGTATCGATACAGTATCGCCACGTAAAGTATCGCGATACTATACTGTAGGGATATTTCCCCCCACCACTACTGTTTAAGAGACAGAGTTTCTAAAAGAGAGTATATACATTTGAGGGGGAAGAAACTTTATATTGGAGGGGGTTTGGACATTTACAGGGGCCAGTTTCGAATTGCAGCCTCCTGTAGGTGCTCTTTGAGAGCGGTCTTTAACGCGACGTGGACATTTAGGAATGGCGAGGATGCAAAGCATGTTAGATGAATTTGACCCGTTGTGGAAAAAAAACAACAGGCACTTATTTCGGGTCGCAAAATAGGCGGACTCTGGAGCTATACTGTAACGTCTACACACGCTGAGCTACGGTTGTTGTTGCGGCCGGGCGGATATGCTCACCAGGGGATTTTCAAAATAAGAGTATCGCAATATGAATCGATCTTTTTACGTTGCATCGATCCTATTTGATAATTGATAATAGATCGATCTGGATCGATGTATCGTCCCACCCCTACCCACCACAGTATATTTTAGGTATTTCTCTGACGTGTGCTGACCTAAATGACAAGGAGGCACTGCCACACAATACAAAGTCAATGCAGAGCGCTGGAATGTTTTCCACTGTATGGGTGGGACCCATTTGCCCTCCGTCTCCATCAACCATATTTGGTGTCATATTTAAAAGCAGGTAAAGAATGATTTATCTGCTCGTCCTTGGTACAACCGCTCGCTTGTGCAACCATTAAAATGTATTTCAGAAACAAATACAAATATTAAGTCAGCAGCCTGGCTGATATGAGTGACAGTATACGCCAGAAAATGGACCAGATTTTTACTTGAAATGCATGCTGCAACTGATGAAGTATGCAGAAGACAATTCACAACACCGCAATTCTGTCCAAGAGATCAAACTCTAAATAGACAAAAAAGAATCAGCTCTATGAAATACAAGCCCGTCTCATACAGTCCCTAATTATCGTTGAGTGTTTTTTGTTGCTGAAGCAACTCAACACCTGGGCCATCAAGAGAAGTCCTGTTCTAGTCAGTTGAAATGTCCGTGCAATTTTTCTTATGTGGGTAAAACAACTAGAGCGTTTAAATCTAGAATCAGTGAACACAAATGTTCAGTCAGAAATCTAGATGTCAAGTCATCTGTAGCTCGAAATTTTTCTAAATGCAATCATGCCGTCAACGATCTGAAATATATGGGACTCGAGCTAGTCAACAGGCCCTCTAGAGGGGGAGACAGGCATAAGCTGCTATTGCAACGCGAATGTTATTATATCCATTTGTTCAATTGCATTGAACCAAGGGGAATGAATGAAGAGAACGTGTTAACCTGTTTTCTATAATAAGTGACTTACCATCATTATTATGATTACATTATTATTATTATTATTATTATTATTATTATCATTGTTTTTACGAATGAAGAAATGTTTTCCTCCTGTTTTTCCTTCTCTTATCTTAAGATAATTTTAGTTTGCAAATATTGCAATGGGCTCATTTATTTAGCCCTATTAGCTATGGTGAAGATGGTTTATTTTGTTTCTGGTAATTTTTGTAATTTTTCACATTGACTTCACATTATAATGTCCTTCCTAGGGTCAAAGTTGACCAGCAATCCCAGGCATACCTGTATTGATGTCACTTCCTGCCCACCTTGTATATAGCCACCATCTTTTCAAACTAATATTGCTAGCCATTAACACTGAAGAAGGAACACCTGTTCCGAAACATGTCTGTTGTATTCGGCTGCGATTAAAAATTGTCGAAACCTGAGAGTGCTGGTCCGGCTTCCTGCTTTTTTTCTACTTAAATCTTCGGGATTGCAGCACCCAGTGTCAATTATTGAGAGCGCGGTCTAACTTGACTTTCTGTTCTAGTCAGACAAATATCATGTTTGTCATAAACAACTCCAACTCCCAGCATGCCTCAGTCCCTGGCTGCCATGGCAGACTTCCACATCACTGGTAAGCCTCCCTCTCTCCATAGTGATGAGAGTTGGCCTTTCTGCTGTGATTAACCTGCATCAACTGCTCTCTCTCTCTCTCTCCGTCTGAAGCAGAATGATACTGAGACAGCCTGGCACTGGGTGCACTACAGCCACATCTAAACACAAACAGCTCAGCAGTCAAGTTAGCTTCAGACGCACAACACAAAATATAGCCTACAGACAGACGCACATGTCTAAGTAGTAAACTCATCCAGAGCAAACATGCACCTTTTTTCACATGCGAGTGCCATCACACACACACACACATACATAACACATAATCACACAAGTATGCACACATAAACATACAATCACAAAAGCATGCATGCATAAAAAACACACAAGCATGCACTCATAAAACAAACACACAATACACATCTCCAAGATTTTTGGTTGTTGATGTAGGTGGTTGAATGTATGCGTCCGTGTGTGTGTGTATATCATCCTGACTTCAGTACAACTATTAATTAATGAAATCTTTACATTTACATTAAATCTTTATTTCAAACTTGAAAATTCATTGAGGGCAAGCCCTCATTTTCAATGAGGTCAAGCATACATACATAATAAATACATGATAAATACAATAAATATACAATAAATGCAAACATAAGATTTTGTTACAGCCAGTATTTGGTCAGTATTGTCATTTGGACAAGCAAAGCCATTACTTTAAGTTGCAGGCAAGAAAGACAAAGCTGTCCTGTTGCAGGTCACAATACAAATTAAAAAATAATTTATTATCGATGTTATTTTTATTATCGATTATTATACAACGAACAACGGCATGCAAATTTCTCGATTCTGATTGGCTGAAACAGTCAAGTTACACATGGGTATTTGTAATAACCCCACGCTCTTGGTCCCAGGACCCGCCCACAACCGAATTACTATCACTCCGCTGTGCGAGTTTTTAGAAATGCAAGCAAGATGGCAGACAGTAAACGTTACGAAAGGATATGGTGATAGGGACAAAGACTAAATGAAAAACGATTCTGTCACGGCGAATGTGTTAGTTTCTTAAACAATGTTGGATGATGTAATTGATGGGTCATTGTGGAACAAAATAAAAATTGCGCAAATTGATTGATTGATTAATTGCAAATTATTATTATTATAAAAAGAAAAATTTACCTACTTTCTATAGAAGCAGCTGGGAGGTGTGCCGTTTTAAGTGAGCGTGGATAATTGAATTGATTGATTGCTAATTTTATTACTGTGCGCCTGGTTTCCAACTGGTTAAGTTTAGGCAGTAGGCACTCTTTCGAAGTCGCTCTCTTTCGAAGTTGGTTACGGTTAGAGTTTGTCTTTAGAACAGGGCAATAGACCACCAGCCCTGATTCCAAACTCTAACCTTAACTAGGGATGCACCGATATGAACATTTGTGGCCGATACCGATAGTTCAACTAACACAAATCGGCCGATACCGATACTTGTGGCACAAAAACAAATTTAATATTAAAAAAAGGATATTTTTTTTTATGAAACTACTGTATATTTGTATGTCTCTAAATGTTTTGATGAATTGAAAATGGAGGACCCTTATGTAAAAAAGCCGAAAGTCTTTTTCTGGTCTTCATCCTCCAGTCTTAGCACTGTTGTTGTATTGCGCTGTACTGTATTGTACCCATTCTGCAATCTGTTAATAAAGTTTTCAATCAATCAGACAAATGTATAGAAAAGCTTTTATTACAACCATATAACAAAAAATGATATTATTGTTTATGAAAATGTTTTAGCCCTATGCTTGACTATTATTTTAGGCATGGCAACAAATAAAATAATAATAATAAAATGAATAAATAAAATATTAAATAAATAAATAGGCTACACGTCTCTCTTTTTGTGTTAAAAATTGTGCTCACCGATATGAACATAGGCCTCTTTACTTACTTAAAAAAGGAAACATCAAGAAATATGTTTATGGTATTCCATCATGCCATGTGTGTTTTTTATATATTTTATAATGCTCATGATTAACCTAACAGACTAACTTGACTAAAAAGACTAAACATTTTATGAGTTTTAAGAGTTTAAGAGACAGCACTCACTGTATCTCTCTCAAACAAAGCTCCATGTTCTCCAGTAATATCTCCATAATCTGATATGAGTTTGTCAGGTACAACAGAACAATTTTGATTGACAGTCGATTGTGCCCCACCTCCTGCTGTTCTTACCACCAATCGGCAAGCGCGTATTCGTTTTTTACTTCCGGGAAGTCCGCCATTGATTTACACACGCGAGCGAACCACAACAAACTTACTGTAGCTAATAAAGTTAGCTCCCCGCGGCCCACAAGTAGACTACCAACGCTCCGCAGGAGTACTAAACGAGGCATAATGATTTTACTGCAACGAATGTTATAATAAAAGCTTTTCTATACATTTGTCGGATTGAAAACTTTATTAACAGATTGCAGAATGGGTACAATTCAGTACGGGCTCTCTGAGCAAAGGAAGGAAGTGAGAGATATGAATGAGTAATGCTTGCTATGGTCGGGTATATAATATGCTGATGTTATTGAACGTGTAACTATATAACGTTAATGCCACAAAACGAATGCCTTTGTTAATCATAAGTAACTTTGATGCAGTAGCGTGTGTGTGTGGGGGCAGGTTTGTGCAAGTCGCTTGACTGAAACTTTTTTCAACGTTTTTTTGAACATGTGGACCAGATTGACGAGACACAAATTGACGGATATTTATCGGCAAATTTGAGCTTATCGGCCGATGGGCCTATGGCAGTCAACAAGGCACTTATCGGCCCATACCCCACCGATATATCGGTGCACCCCTAACCTTAACCAACTTCAAAAGAGAGCGACTTCGAAAGAGTACCTAAACTTAACCAGTTGGAAACAAGGCGGACACTACAGTAATAAAATTAGCAATCAATCAATCAATTCAATAATCCACGCTCACTTAAAACAGCACACCTCCCAGCTGCTTCTATAGAAAGTAGGTTTAAAAAAAAAAAAAAAAAAAACTCTTATAGGGCAAAGAAAACTTTATTGTTTTCCCCTATATAGGGCAAAGAAAACTTTTTTATTTGCGTTACCTACTTTCTATAGAAGCATCTAAGAATGAAGTTCTATAGAAAGTAGGTTCAAAACAAAAGAAAAGTTGGATGTGTTAGTTTGTTGGATGTCTAGTTGAAAGACAGTTGGATGTGTTAGTTTGTTGGATGTCTTAGTTGAGAGACAGTGAGAACAGTTAGATGCACTTCCGAGCTGCTTCCACATGGAGGCAACTTCTTTTAATTTTTTTTTTAAACTACTTTTTCTGCGAATGGTTCTCAATAAATCTTTAATTAATGTGTTTATTGTATAGCAATAAGGTTGGATGAATGCGCCAGTTGTATAAAAGCCATTACACCACGTGCAGTCGTGGGTTGTGAGAATTAGACCATGCCTAGGGGGGTCTAACGACCACCCCTAGTAGGCATGGTCTAATTCTCACAACCCACTTCTGCGCGTGATGTAATGCTTTATTAACCCATTCAGTGCCAACCACGAGTATAGTCGGGTAAACTCGCCATCGCTTGAGTGCCAATCACGAGTATAGTCGGGTTTTAATCGGCATTTCTTTTATTAGCGATATCCATTCATTTTTCATCCATCCAGCCTGACGTTATCATTGGGAATGGGTCTGAGCTCGCAAAGGGCAAATACCGCCGCCTATCGTCTCCCGGATGGTATTGCACATCATATGAATGGATTGGCTGGGACTGTGCATCAAAAAAAGAAGTCCGGTCCAGGTTTTACTTCTCGGGCATGCAGCTGGATACGATTGCATTAACTGGGGAGACTGGGAGCATCGTGGATTATGTGTTTTGGACTATAATGTTGGATCAATGGACGCGATCGATATTTGGAATGGCGATCAGGAATTGGATTAATCTTTTTGCATGACATCAGATGTGAGGTAAGGCCTTCATGTTACGAATCTTGGGGTAATCAGATGTTCCTTTCTCCGCCATCGGAGCGTGTGTGTGAGGTTCGCGCCGACCAAAGTACGGAGAAGCGATTTTTCAGACCCCGCTTCTCTTCGTGCATGAGGACACATATACTATCGATAATCTAGCGTTTATTTGAAAACGATTCATGAATCAGCTGAAAAATGACAACGTGTTTTGTGTATTCCACTAATGGGCTATTACCTATTATCGTGTGTCTTTCTCTGGAATTACTAGAAATCTACAAAACTATACTCATTCAAAACGGTATAAAACGGAAATGTACAGATGAAAAAACAATCTGTTTCGTACATGTTGACTGCAAGCAAGTCATTGATAAGCGACGGGTGTATTAGACCCATAGCCATAATTTAAGATATAGTTTAAGCGTTAACAAATATCCCCGTCCTCCCACTGATTAAAGCGCTGGCCTACAAGCCCTAATTTGGTCATATCCGGCCGGCTCTGAATGTGTTAAAATATATCACGATAATTATCGTTATCGTTTTATTGCCCAGCCCTAGGGTCCAGATGTCCACTCCAATAGACAAGTAAGATAAATTGGGTAATCTCCAATTATGGCTTTATATAGAAACAGATGCCTGCCTCTCTGCTAGAGAGGACCATCCAACCCCATTATACAGAACACAATGGTGAGTACCATAACTATCACCAGTGATAAATCTAAATGCTGAATGATATACATAGAAGAGTGGAAGCAGCCATATGTCTTAAATTACTCCGTAGTCCAAAGGACATAAAAACTGCTTCAACAACGCCCTTTCTGCTAATCATAGGGAAGCTGGCTCTATTCCTATACAAGAAGCCAATATTTTGCCGCAGTTTACTGGCGAGAACGGCCACATGATATTAAAATGTAAATGTTGTATTCATTTCATTGAGACTCTCAATATCAGACCGAATCACAGTAGATACATGCAAGTCACTGTAAACAATATCTTTGGCTTTAGAAAGCAACATACATTTAGTCTTACTAGCATTAACACATCGACTGCCAGCCATTGTACTCATCAAAGTACCCAGTCTGCCACCATTGAAAGCCTATGGAGATGTTTACCTTCTTTGCAGGGCTATAACTTTTTAAATTGTATTGCTATATTGACATTACTATGGCCCATTCAACATCGATTATCTATCGTTCAGGATGTGGGAACGTTATACTTTTTCATTCATACATTGTTGTGTTAATACCTTCTAGAATGTTTTTAATCTTTTCTGCTGCAATTCCAAAAACGCTAGTTATAGGCCAAAACGCATTATATAGATTATCGATTGCCGTTTCCCCCCCATACACGCTACACCAAAAAACTCAAATGTATATGATCGGTATACATTATGCCTCATCATGCGCGGAGGAAAAGGGGGGGGGGGGGGTGTCGTTTATAATTCCCCGATCATCAGTATATGCTTTATGTAGGTTGGGTGGATATATTGATCAGATGGTTTGCAAACAAGGAAACGCACAATCGGGTTGAAAATAACGTTATATTCCTCTTACCGTGGGCCAATGAGACTGGCGGTGAAAGATCCCAAGTATACGACGCCGATCGCCTAGGTCCATTTCCGGTTTGTATGTCGCAATAAATGCCGAAATCATATCGATTATTACGTTTAGAAAGCGATCCATTATGTACATACATAGTGTCTGTCGGGAGTCCCGTAACAAGATGCGACTGCCGGATGAGTTTCATCGATGCACCGATGGCACTTCCTGTTGGCAAGTGTAACTCGCCCGACCATCCACCAGGCGGCGGTATTGAGCCGTCGTTGCAGTCACATCTAAGGTCCAGCTGCAGCACCGCGGGTGTATATATGAATTATGAATGCCATGGCGAAAACAATTTATATTGATCTAAAAAACGCTGTACAGCGATCCTGGCGGTCAACGCATGGCGGCCAATAACGCTGGAAAGCGATTTTGACGACCAATGTGTTAACACATTGAATGCCATAAGCTTCCCCCATCCTTCACTGTCTAGCGCCAGCTTTTCATGACCATTTCCGCGATATTTCATGATCTTTGCGGAGCTATTGTATATTCTATATTATAGCTATGGAAACAATAGTGTGGCTCATTTGACAGACACTATTTCTAGTCCAACATGTAATAAATAGTTTGTAGTTTATTACACGCTAAACATCGTCCATTTCCAAGATAATCCAGTCTTTTTCCATAGATTGCGAGATGAAACGCGTTATATGCAATAAGCCCAAACCGTTCTGGTTGATCCCCTGAAACCCCAAATCAAAAAGTATATACCATGTATACATGTGCCTTCACAAAATTATCAAGGGGGGGAAACGATCGAAAATACGATCGTTACAAAACGCTTGGTTTATGTTTCGTTAGATAAACATGTTTCAGGTTCGGTAAAATAGACATAGGGGGTCCTTACCTTAGCCAGAAGGTAATCCAAAAAGAATAATTCCAATGATCCCATCGGCGATCGCGATTACTCGTTTATATGTAATTACATGCGTTTACGGGACACTATAGGTTTTGAGGCGAGCAGATCTGCTAGTGATTGCTTTGGAAGAGCTCCTCCCCCTCAGAGCGAGTCTCGATAGTCCGGTTCATTCATTTACACTCCTGTTCCCCTTCTATCAGAGTTCAAAAGGTAGGCAATAGGGCCACCTGGGCCCAGAAGTTCAAAACTTGTAATCCCTATCTGATTGGATCAGATTTGTATTCATTCATTTAAACTCATTATGAATTGAAAATGGGGGAACCTGATGTAAACAAGACGAAAGTCTCTCTGGTCTGCATCCCCTTAACAATTGTGTGTATTGAGCTGTACAGTACTGTACCCATTCTGCAATCTGTTCATTAAAATTTTCAATCAATAGGGATTCAATGTTTTGAACTCCTGGGCCCTGGTGATATTCGATCGGCATTGCAATTCCAACGTAGGCAGATGAGCCAGGGACCGTCGGTAGTGTGATAGTAAAGGGTTAACCTTCTGTAGTGTGGCAGTGAAAGGGTTAAGCACCAGATTTAGAATAATAAGTGCATCTCGCAAAGAGAGTTGCAGATTCTCAATGGCCAGTCTACGGGTGGCGACCCAAAGTGGGGCTGCAGGTAGGTGACAGTGGCAGTGGCGCATTGGCAAAAAGAAAAAAAACTCGGATTGAGTTTTCCACCCAGCAGCTGTGTGTTTGCCATGTCTCGCCCCTTCATCAATGGAGGCCGACACAGTATTCCAATACACATCTCACTACATCCTGCGCATTTATAATCGCAGGAGTGGGGTCTAGTCTTTTGTGTGTAACCTGGACTCGCAATGGATAGGTTTGTTGTCAGAAGCGGTGCCGGTTGGCCACGATGAAATGGGCTCTGCGCCTAACCAGCTGCTATACCACACTGAAGTGGGGTGGCTATCTCGAGGCAGAGTATTAAATCGCCTTTTTTAACTCTGAGAAGAGGCGCAGATTTTCCTTGCAGACAAAAACAACCCATTGGCAGAGAAATGTGCTGATAATGAGCTGGATTAAGACTCTTGTTAGTGGCACTCCAGGATAATCAGCTGAGATTTTGGGGTATTTCCTTGTTGGATTTTTGTAGCAACAAATTATTTGAAGCCCATCATCTGTAGCCACTAGAAGGGCTCATTGAACAATTTCGGAGAAAGAGCACAGACAATTTGGACAACTGGATCAAAGATCCGTTCATTATGCATGACGCAGCAGGCCACTGTCTGAGCAGCCAGGAAGCGCTCAATGATCTTTCGTGTGACGAGCTACTGAAAGTCAAGTTCACTGGACAGGCCCTCGCAAAGTTCTGGATATCAGTCCGGAATGAGTACCACCCAGTTTTGTGTAATGCTGCGCTGAGAAAGCTGGTCCCCTTCGCATCAACATACCTCTGTGAGGCCGGATTTTCAGAGTAGAAGTGGATCTCCGCCAAAGCGCACGTGAATAGGGATGGGAATTGATAAGATTTTATCGATACGATTCCATTATCGATTTTGCTTATCGATCCGATTATTTATTGATTCCCTTATCGATTCCTGATACATTTATAATTTAAATAAATAAATTGGAAATGCAACAGAACTAAGCTGGTTAGAATAACAACATGCAACTTGACATTTCTGATAGTCATTTATCATTTATTGTTGAGCCCCCATGTCAGAATTTTTTTTAATAAATTAACTACCGGTATACACTTAGATAAAATAAATAATGTATTTGAGAACTAATTTAATCTATTGAACTGTAGTTGCATTCAACAGGTCGTTATTGCAAAAGAGAATTTGTTAGCAATAACCTATACCTGTATAAATAAAGGCCAGCTCAGTGTTCGCTCTCTGTCTCTCTCTGCAATGAGCATGGCTATTTAGCTAGCTAGCAGCTAACGTTACTTTACCATGTAAATGAATGACTAGGATGCAAAGCACTTTCAGTTTTCACTGCACACACAAAACGGTCGCAATATCGAGCCCTTTAGGTTTTTCCTAGTCAAGGAATCAAATAGTCTGCTATGGCTGCATGCATGGCGCTGACGTTATTGTTTTTAAATGCGCAACTGTCGGAAAAACATGGCATCGATAAGAGGAATCGATAGTCACGGAGGCATGCGATTCCAGGAATCGGACAATTGGGAACCGGTTCCCAATCGATTCCGATTCTCGATTCCCATCCCTACACGTGAACGCATTTTCTTTTCATGTTCTGGCAACATTTTGGCTAAATATGCCTCGTTTTATAAATGTGTATACAGAAACAATTCTGTTGCTTTTGTTGATAATATTTATTCATTTAATTGATAACAGTGCTGTAATTTCATTTTCTAATAAATATGCATGATCAAGTTCAACAACGTGTGCTTTTATTTTGATATTCCTTATTTCCACGTTGAAATTGTGGGGTTGCCAAAGAAAATCCTAAATAAAATGGGGTCGTCGTGGTATAAAAAAGTTTGAGAACCCCTGCAATAGACAATAGTGTCATTCGCATAAAGATGAACTTGACAACGGCTCAGAGATTAGACGATATTATTAATATAGATGGTAATACAAGCACACTCAACCACCTACATTGTCAACAACCAAAAGGCAGAGGAACTCTTCACAACTGACATTCAGACTCTTTTCAAAAGCTGTGTGTGTGTGTGTGTCTGTGTGTGTGTGTGTGTGTGTGTGTGTGTGTGTGTGCGTAGTGCCACTCGTCTCTGAGCCATGCAGGATGTGCTGGTGGATGAATGAAGAGCAGCATCTGGCTTGTTAATAGTGCCATTAAATAACACTGGGGGAATAGTGACGGGAGGCTGCAGCTGACTTCACACACACACACACACACACACACACGAAGAGTAATTCACTCTTGTGCTCACCCTCTCCTTCCGAGCAACTCACTTCCTCCGGTGTATAAAAGGGTTCTAAAGAGATTAAGGCACTCCAGTTGAACTTCACATCCACACGTTCACTCTCCCTCAGTCACAACCCACACACACAGTCAGTAAAGATGCAGAGCAGTACTTACATTTCTTCTCTGTGAACTGGTGAAGCAAACATGACTTGCCTACCCCCATGTCCCCTGTGGAGAGAGAGACGAGAGAAAGAGAGACACAAGTCAAGCATGACAGGAACTCAGGAAGTGAAATGCAGTCGATCCAAATCAAACCCCCTGCTCCTTCATATCAACAGGACAGACAGCTGATCGCTCCACTGTGCGCTCCGACAGGCAAGGCTAAGCCACACGTGCTACGCTGGGATAAGGAGCCACAGTTTCGTTTGGTATTCAGCCTTTCCTTGCCAGATACAGACACTTGTCTCTGTGCTCCTATGATGTCGTGGCAGATAGCTTCTCTTCCCCCCCTCCCCCTACGGACGGCGTTGGGAGGAGAACACCAAGGTGGGCTGCCAGCAACTGAGCCTCAGAGGTCAGTGGATGAGAGGGAGAGAGAGCGTCACAATGTCTCTCAAGAGGCTCATCTTTATCTGCTCGTCAAATCAATATCGACTTGAGAAAGGAGCCATCTTGGTTAACGGCAGTGTTCATTTAGTAAATGAGAAATGACTAAATATGGTCGTCAACGAAAACTAACGTGACGAAATTATTCATGCAATGTCGTTGACTAAAAACTACGACACAAAATGTAGTTTGCAAAATAAAATCTTGCTAAATGTTTATTAAACTTCAACTTGCTAGCTAACAGGAACTTATTTGCAGACAGGAAAGTAACAAACATAATTGTCCATGTGGAAGCCTTATCCCCAACACATCGTTCCGTGGGTGAATTATTGTAATGTTCTGGGGTTGTGTGTGTCGCTCTAGTTGGGTGTTGTTTCCCCCTGGGAGATATGAGAGGACGGACCGGATGTTACATTGTTGTTGTGAAGCTAGCGTAGTGTTGTGTATGAGAAGGGAAGTATCAACTTGTAAAACCCCATATTGTGCTGGAAATAAAGCACCATACAGAAAAGGAAACTCTGTAGGATCGAAAAAATTGAAAAAAACTCACGCCAGCTTATGAGGCTGTAACTGAGTGGCGAGATTAAACAAAAAAGACTAAATCAAGACTAAAATGCTCAGACTTGTAGTTGACTAAAACTGACTAAATTAAAGATAATGACGAAATTAACACTGGTTAACGACCTCAACCACATGGCGATCACTAGGCTTACGAGTTGATAGTTGATATTGATAGTTGATGAGTCATGATCACAATTTTTCATTCCGTCCCATTCAATACATTGCAATAATAATTTGTCCACCAGTTCACTGTATGATATAGGGCTGAACGGTTAATCGATTTTAAATAAAAATCTCGATTTGGAATGATGCAATTATCAAATCGCAAAAAAATGAGAAAATCTCAATTTTATTATTATTATTATTTTTTTTTAAACTTTTTAATTTATTTAACCAGGAAGTCCCATTGAGATACAAGATCGGTTTGGGAGAGGGAGGTAAGGGGTTTTAGATTGTGTGTTGTGAAGTTTAAACTTCAGAGAGGGAGAGTAAAGTACAGAAAAAAAGGTACCGTTGGGTACCGGTATCGATTCACAGGTAAAAAGAAACATTTTCAGGCTCGGTGTCCTGAAAAGACCCACCGCGTAGGCCAGATGCAAGCCGCATTTTACAATGAACCTCTGTGGGGCTGCTTAAAAAAATATATCATAATCGCAAATTTTATCGCAATCGCAATATCTGTCAGAAAAATCGCAATTCGATTATTTCAAAAAATCGTGCAGCCCTAGTATCATACTGGATGCGCTTTTATCCAAAACGCTTTACAACTTGTGTTTTAATAAGCCGTATTTCCTATACGTTGCGACGATGTGAGACAGCGGGACGGTGTGTGTGTAGCACTCTGCTTCCACTCCCTGCAGGTATAGGGGGCGACGTGCAAAACGTTGTTTCAGCTTTCATGGTGACAGAACGAGAGACTGCAAGTACAACAAGTGTCCACGGCTTGTTGACAAAGCAGACACACAAAGAGAAATATGACATTATTATTTCTCGTACAGTACACAGTAGGGGTGGGACGATCCAGATTGATATATTATCAATGATCCAATAGGATCGATGCAACGTAAAAAGATCGGTTCATATTTGAAAATCCTGTGGCGAGTCGTATCCGCACAGCAGTAGCGTCTGAAACGCTGTGTAGACAATACATTACAACAGCGCAAGGCTAAATAGTGTACCTATTTTGCGACCTGAAATAAGTCCCTGCTGTTTTATTCCGCAACGGGTCAAATGCATCCAACATGCTTTGCATCCCCACCATTCCTTTATGCCCACATTGCGTTAAAGACCGAAATGAACGTTATGTTAGCGTAAGCTAAAAAGCTAACCCTGATCAGAGCCATAGAAAGAACAGCAGAGGTCCATTAGTGGGGAAGTGGCATTCTGTGTGTGTGTGTGTGTGTGTGTGTGATATTGATAGTAAATTTACTGAGGATGGACAGATAATGTTGATATTTAAACATAAAAAATACAATACACAATAAATGTATTCATGATCATCATGCAACATAAAACAATTGTAGGAACGGTTTGGGAGAGGAAGGGGTTTTAGGTTGCGTGTTGAGAGTTCCAAAAACAATTACTTAAAGTTTAAAGCTCAATATATCAAAACGTGGCACATTACAGTGAACAGGAGGTCTATTTGTATTAAAAACAATAGATTGATTGATAGATAAATGTCTGGAAGAGCTCACAAATGATATTTCCGTTGCCTTTTTTTAGTTGATCTAAATGTTACTGATTGTGTTAAATATAAATATAATATCGTCTCATATCGATCGCAGGCACCTGAATCGAATCGTATCATGGCAGACTTTGTGATATCGGCAAATATCGTATCGTTGTCCAAAGAATCGATATCGTAATGAAACTGGTGATTCCCACCCCTAGTATACACAGTACTCTTACAGTACGCGGTACGGTGGTGTATTGGTTAACACTGTCGCCTCACAGCTAGAAGGTCCTGGGGTCAATTCCCGCTTGGGGACCCGGTTGCCGCATTGCCAGGTACCCAGGTGGGGTATCTCCCGGGCCTTTCTGTGTGGAGTTTGCATGTTCTCCCCGTGCTCGCAAGGGTTTCCCCTCCCGATAAGATAAACCCAATGGGAAAAACATGCACAACAGATCGCTAACACTGTCGCATCCCTGACGAAGACGGACAGGAGCACTTGGATTGGTCACCGGGCGCGGCGCTCGCCGCAGCCCTCGTCTGCTCCCGGCTGCCCTTGGGGGGGGGGGGGGGAAGGACGACGGTAGAACATTTGGTCAGCAACTCAGTGCATGTGTGCGTGTGTGTGTTCCTGTGGGTCGCCCATCGCATGTGTGTGTTAATCTGATGACAAATAAAGACTTATACATAGCAGACGATCAGGACAAGATGCCACAAAAACCCATCCGTAAAAGATGTTTTTAAAACCACAGACCAAGACAGCAGACAGACATGACGACCTGTTCAAATGACCTGAGCTGGCACTCAAATACCAGAACCATTGTTAAAAAGTCCCAGCAACGTCTTTTCTTTCTCAGGAAACTGAAATAGTTCACAAATAACAGGGTGATTCTACACAACTTCTATCGCTGTGTGATTTGAGAGCGTTCTTACTTCCTCCTGTACTATTATGGTTTGGTAACATCACAGACCAGGAGAAGAAATCTCTGAACAGAATTGTGCGTCTTGCACGCAAGACAATCAGGGTTAGCCTGCCAGCTCTAGAAGATATCTATGGGGGCACCCAAGTGGCGACCCATGTAACACGCTGTGTCATGAAGCGGCCGACCCGGGTTCGATTCCCGGAACCGGCGTCCTTTGCCGAATGTCTTTCCCCCGCTCTGTCTCCCGTTCCTCCTCTTTCTCTCTCTCTCTCTCTCTCTCTCTCTCTCTCTCTCTCTCTACCGGACTGCCCGGTAGTACAAACAAATAAAAATCTACCAAAAACATGAAGAAAAAAAAAGAGAAGATATCTATGGTGCCAGGCTGCCTGTTACTGTTCCGCAACTGTAGCTACTTCCGGGGTAGGCGCCTGTGAACTTGTTGCGCGTCCTGAGGCTGCCGCGGGGCGTGGCCACGCCTGTCACGTGCCTGTCGGGGCCAATCAGGGCCTACCCCGGAAGTAGCTACAGTTGCGGAACAGTAACAGGCTGCCAGCCTGCTTTCCCGTTCCTCTGGCATTATCAACGACCCCTCTGGTCACCCAGCCGCAAGCCTCTTTGTCCCCCTCCCCTCGGGCAGACGTTACCGCTCTATCACATGCTCTACCTCTCGGTTTACTAAGAGTTTCTTCCCCAGTGCTGTGCGCAGCCTGAATAATTCCAAAGGCTAGATTTGTATATTATTCTATTTTGTTTTGGTGTTTTATTAGTCAGATTTGTGGAAGTGCTGTTTTTGTGTGTCTGTGCATCATGCATTTTGATTATATGCACTTTTACTGTAAATTGTGCCTCTATGCATTATGCACTTAACTATGATATGCACTTTTAGGGGATGTTGATATCAACTTTAGCATTTGTCCTTTTATACTGTCTGTGTTTTATACGGTCTGTGTTTTTACATATTTTTCCTGTACTGTTTCTACTCTGCTCCTGTATTGGATTAGTTGTAGACAGTGTTTGCTCTGTACCTGTATTCCAATGTGGATTCGTCCATACATGGCAAATAAAATCTTTGACTTTGACTGTTCCAAGAGATTTAAAGAGCCGCAGGTTAGCAAATGTGATTGATAACAATTACATGCAATTAATATAAATAAATGAGTGAGATTGAAAGTGAATCCTACCAACTGTATTCAAACAACAATGTATGATGCAAACTCATATGAAGCTAAAGAAACTGAACAGTAGGGGTGGGAATTAGGGCTGGGCGATATATCGAGTATACTCGATGTATCGCGGCTTGTTCTACATGATGTAGTAAATTACTATATCGTGAACATCGAGTATCGAGTATCAGGTCGCGGTTGAGATGAGACTTGAGCGCAGAGCTTTCCTCCGATTTCATTATAGACAAAGACCAGCGCGGACCTTATATGACATGCAATTGTAACTTCATTAGACACAGACCAGCGCGGACCTTCAATGACATGCAATTGTAATTTCATTAGACACAGACCAGCACAAACCTTCAATGACATGCAATCTAATTGACGCGAGCAATGGGCTAACGTTAGCTGCTAACTAAGTTATCCCATAAGTAGGCTAAGCTAACTAGCGTTAGCCGCTAACCCTGGAAACGCTCAAAGCGGACTCCACAACTCCAGTTCCATTCGTGAGGAAAGGGGGTGGGTTATATTGACGAGGCTTGACAACAGAGGTTCAAAGATAACTTCATATTTATTGGTTATTCGTTTCTTTATATCGGGCATCCAGTTTCCATCTCTGTGTGTTCAACTGTTCATGTGTTGACGTTCGAGTGTGACATCATCGCCTACGGCAGCTTAGCAGCTCAAAACGCAAAGCCGGGGGGGGTAATTTCATTATCTGAAATATTATCTGAAAATTCTAAAATCATTAAGTCATTATCCCTTTGTGTGTGATTATTATTTTCTCACAGTAGTGTGTATATATATGTTTGTGTGTTTGGCTAAAGTGGATAGAAACCACAGTACTGTGCAAAAGTCTTGCACCCAAGAGTTTTTTTTTTTATATAAATTGTCTTAGATGTCACAAAAAAAAAAAAAAAGTACAACTCTTAGTACATTTTCATTTAATTATTTTTTAAAGCATCTTCATGGTTTAATAATGCAAACATATGTTGCAGGGACTATTATAATCATCATATTGGCGTGACTGTATGCATCAAAGGGTTAAATCAAGCATTTTTAAGTGCTTTAGAGGAAATGTCAAAATATCGCGATATATATCGTGTATCGTGATATGGCCAAAACATTTCGCGATATCATTTAGAGGCCATATCGCCCAGCCCTAGTGGGAATCGCCAGAGACCTCACGCTACGATACTATCGCGATACTTGCGTCACGATAGTATCGCGATACTAAATATATCGCGATGTGCTGAGTATTGTGATTTTTTTTTTTTTTTAATCAAATTTAATTTATTACCTTTTTTCAACTGCAAAGTAAGTCAACATGTTTTATCTAATAAAATAAAGTTCAGTCTGTTCATCTCACTTCAATAATTTGTATTGCAGAACATGGCATTTTCTCAAGCAGACAGATATACAAACTGAACTGTTTGTATTACAGTCATATTCCAAATTAACTGAATGCACATGTGTGTGTGTGTGGACTACTGTACTATTACAGGTATTGAAATGAACAATGCAACTTCCTTATACAAAAAAAAATAAAAAATAAATGTAATATCGATACTTTCCGTCCCTGTAAACAAAGTAACGCGATACTACTACGTATCGATTTTTTCCCCCAACCCTACTGAACAGGGCCCCTGTGGTGTCGAAAATGGTATTGTAGCTCACCGCATATCTCGGCGCTATTTCTGCGTCGGGGGAAACCGTGCTGAGTCACGGATCTGGTGGACTCCGAGTTCGATTCCCGGACCCGCCGTCATTTGCCAGAATGTCTTCCCCTGATCTATATCCCGTTTCACCCTGTATCTGTCGGTCATGCTTGACCAGAAAAGCGATAAACGCTAAAAAAAATAAAGTTTAAAAAAATAAAATAAAAAATGGTATTGAATAAAGATATTTTTCAAGGTACAGTATTGAAGTTAGAAATGCCAGTATTGTGATATAGATATAAAGCAAGGAAACTATAGAAGGAGGAAGGGTCATCACGTCAGAATATCAGCGTTCTATGCTCTGCTTGGTGCCAGACTTGCCAATAGACCCGTCTCAAACCCTGCCCCTTTTCTTGATCCTCCAATCACAGCTGTCGCTTACCTCTGACTTCCTCGTACAAAAAAGTCAGAGGTAAGCGACAGCTGTGATTGGAGGATCAAGAAAAGAGGGCAGGGTTTTGAGACAGGTCCATTCTATTGGAAGCTTGTATTAAAATTCTAAATATACAAGCTATCTGAGGAAATATACAACAACTAATATATCAAATGTTAGCTGGTTAACAATGCAACAAATTGCAGATGATTCCGACATCGGAGATAATAACCGGTTTAAATGATGGGTCATAAACAAGGAGATGATTGATCCCATTCAACTCAATGTCAGCCGAACTGAAAGTTTCCACACTTGGCACCAATGTGCATTCACGTGCTACACAGTGACGTCATGACCCTTCCTTCTTTTATAGTTTCCTTGCTAGAAAGCTAGCCTAGCTTAGCACAAGCGTTGTGGTAGGGTGTTGGAAGGGCCTACATGTAAAAAAAGGATTGTTGAATCAACAGTCATGGCAGTTTTGGACTATGGGGATGTAACATAGAGATGCTGCAGCCTCCACACTCAGGCCTTTAGACTCTGTTCAGCCCTGATGTTTATTACTGGTGATGCTACAACACTCACCACTGTGTTTTTTTATGCTAAAACACTCACCACAATCATGAATGAATGAATGAATATGAATGAATGAAAACTTTATTTAACAGATTGCAGAATGGGTACAATACAGTACGGCTCAATACACACAATTGTTAAGGGGATGCAGACCTGAGAAAGACGTCTTGTTTCCATCAGGGTCCCCCATTTTCAATTCATATAGACATTTATGACATACACAACATACATGACATTTATGGCATAGGGACATATAGGTATTTAGTTTTAGTTTTAGTTTACTTGGTAAATTGCCACCTTATCTCTCATCTATGCTACTCTGGAACACTGGTCCACACATAACATGCTCCAGTGATTGTCTAGTTCTTCAGGTTCCCTGAGCTAGAACTAATCTTGGCAAGACTGCTTTCTGCATTAGTGCAGAGGAATCATGGAATCTATGACCTAGATCTATCACGTGACCTAGAACTAAATGCTCTTTGTTTCTTTGACATTTTAGATTTCTAATCAATAACCGTCCACTATCAACATGTAGTTGTTTCTGCTAATTGCTCTTGCTTATGAACTGTATTATAATTATTTTCTTTTTTTGATCCGACTATGTATTTATGATTGATCTATCATTTTAAATTGATTGTGTGTGTCCTGTTGACATGCAATGCTCTGTACACTCTGCGCCATTGAAGCTCCAGTTTAAATAAATTAAATAAGATATTCCTTTATTGAACCCCTTGGTGGAAATGCAGGCGTCATAGCAGCATGGGGGAGGGGGGGTACAGGTATGGGCATGGTAATAGTAGAAGACATAAGCAATATAGGCAATACAATTATAGTACAGATACAAATAAGTAGTGTGTAAACAATATAATTAACTCTGAATATAATGAGCAAGTAGGCAGTGTCATCAAAGGTGCCAGATGTAGCGGCAGTAATAGGCTACATAACCTGGAGCTGTGTGTGTGTGTAGAAGAGAGATGATGTGTGGAGATAGGGAAATGAGGAGGCCTAGGGTTGGGAAACTCGTTTGTGAAAGTGAGAAGGTCCCCTGAAGGCAGGACTTCTGGCTTTGAGAGGCATGATTACATTAGCTTGGCCACAGCAGCATCCGTCAGCTCACAGGAAGAACACAGGTAATAGCTCATCATTATGGTGCGTTCAGAGTTGCCCTTTCAAGTGTTTCCTGAGCACCTGTGAATGACTACTCCCTGAGGTCTCAAAGCACTGAAAGGATGCACAGAAATCTCGGTCGCTGAAAATAGCGAAAAGGCCGAAAGTTTACCAAATGTGTTTTTTTTATTAAATCTTTTATTGTAGCAAAAAGTATAGACATAAATGTGATTCCAAAGAATTATTTTCCCTCTATGGCTGTTTCGTTGCTCTCCTGCGGCCATTGATGACACGTTCAAACCCAAACCACATCCCATTCATTGCCTGAAGCAAACTACTCAGCCGCTCAGACCTTGATTAAAACAGTGCCGGCGGCAACCCATGCTATTGTGTGAACGTGAGGCGCTCCAGAATCCTGATCCCTGTACTGCATCATGACTGTACTCGATCCGCGCTATAAAGACCATTACTTTGATGTGGGGGGAAAGCAGTGCACATGTGAAATGATGTTGTATGAGCCTCTGTTGCCTCAACGTATAGTCTGTGCTGCGCGCCCCGTCTCCATCATCAACTGGCGTTTACTTTCCATCAAATCCAACTGACCCTGGATCATTTAGCATGCACGCTGCTTTTCCCTCCACATCAGAGTAATGATCTGTATACCGTGGATCAAGTACAGTCATGATAACCCTCTTGGATCTTGGAGGACCAATCAAAGTGGCTGGCACAGATGGCATGCAGGTACTTGTCTGCCCCATCCACAAGCACAGACAGTGACTAATGTATTCATTTATTTTCATCAGTTATTATGCTTTTCTGGTATAATGTCTGGTGAAAAGGACAAAGCTCAATAGACTGATACACGTTTTTCATCAGTGTGATCATCACATGTCGTTTTGTAATTGTATTTTACATTAAAAAGCTTAAATCAAATTAATTTATGCAATGGTACAAATTGGCAAATAAAAGAAAATTGGGTTAAGGATTTTCATTTGTGTATCCATATTTAGAATATCTCTGCAATGCTGCATGCTAACTGTCACTTTGGTAGCTAGCTTACCGTCATAGCTTTTTAACAAGCTATATATATATATTATTGGCACATACAAAAAGCATGACAATAAAGGCGCAACATTCTTCCTTCTATTTGTCAGCAGGAGGGCCACTGATTTTGGCCTTGGACAAAAAGGGACTTACCGGTATCTTGAAGAAATTTAAATAGTTCATGATGTATGTTGGCTAGCATGTTTTTATCCCCCGGGCCCCGACTACCACAGACTACTACAAACAGATTTCAAAAGCCAAAAGGTTGGTGTTTGTTTCAAGGGTGATTTCATGAGATTCAATTTCTGATTTTATGCAGCATACATATTCTTATATCCCAGTTTGTCAAGTATTGTGGTTATACATGCATTATTACTAGGGCTGCAACTATTATAACGATTATTTTGTTATAATGATTATTTTGTTATCGATTAATCTGTCGATTATTGTATTGATTAGTCTATTAATCTAAACAATTAAACAGAAAAAAAACAACAATTGATTGTATTTGCAATTGAATATTTCAAAATGTTTTACTAGTGTCCTCAGGTCACATGGGTAGTTGCCTCTTGCCTCATCTACAGAATACCCAGAGTAGGAGATGAGCCATGAAGTTTATTAGTAACCTACATGCCCTTACTGCTTTTTATCTATCGACTCATTATAGCTACTTTATTATCTTGAAATAATATAACACCCACCCGTTACTATGACATTGTTTATCATTACATACAATGTATTCATGCCTGTAGCTAAATGCTGAAAAACAGGGGACACAATTTACTTTTTTGCTTTAAAAAAAAGATTTAAAAAAGATTCCAGACAGATATTTCTTTTCTAGCCAAAAATGATAAATAGCTTTAGGATATCTCCATGAATGTATTGTGTGTTATCTCTCCACTCCACACTATGATTGTGCTTGTGCCAGCACAGGAGATAATTAAAACATGTTTTTTTATATATAGGATATACATATTTTAAATCAATATCTTCCTTTTTTTAATAAAATAGCCTCAGGAATCAGGATTGTTAAAGTTAATTAACCTAATCTATGTCAAAAAGAGTAGCCTATAGTAAATGTATACACACACACCGCGACGTGGGCATGTTAGATACCCATTTTCATTGCACATAGAAACAGCGCAACTTCCGAGAGGAGTTGTCACAGGGCTGTAGAACGCAGGGCTGAAAAGCTGTCATAGCTTCTAAAATGTAATGTGGGGGGTATCGGCTCATCCACTCCCTTACAGCTGGAGTTGACGTGAAACATGGAAGTTATCAAATGCGAGCGAACCGCACACCGCCGAGTCCTGGCTCCAGGCAGAATCACAAATAGTGGTTTAAGAGAAGTTATTTATATTTTGATTCATTGCACACTAGTTAGATTACATGTTGCGCATGTTATGACTTTGAACGTCTGCCATTTCCACTGCAAAAGGCATTGATTGATTGAAAATTGTATTAACAGATTGCAGAATGGGTACAATACAGTACAGCTCAATACACACAATTGTTAAGGGGATGCAGACCAGAGAAAGACTTTCGTCTTGTTTACATCAGGGTCCCCCATTTTCAATTCATCATAACATAGTGGTGTAGTGTATCTTGTAGACCAGGCCCATTGCAAGTTGCTGTACTCTGTCGTCTACTCTAAGCCATCCTAGGTTGTCAAAGTGGGCAGGGGTGAGGTGGGTTCTAGTAGTAAGGTCAAGCAGTAGTCTGACCAGTTTGTTTTGTGATGTTTGTAATTTAGTTTGTAGCGCCTTTGAGGTGCTTAGGTACCATGAGGTGCAAGCATAGTCGTAGTACCCTTGAATGAGTGCTCCTGCCAGAGTCTTCAGGGTATTCTTCTTTACCAGAGAAGAGATCCGGTACAAGAATCTAGTTTGTTGGTTGACAGGCTATGTGTATCTACAGGACTGACACCTATTTAAACGCACACACACGCCTGAGTTAAAAGCTATTGCGGCCATTGGGTTGGTTTCTCTATGTGTAGCTAAATGTGATTGTAACAGAGAATCCATGTCTAAAACGTGAAGAGCCTTCATTGGACAGAGTGAATAATCATTGATCATGATAAACCTTGGGCATTGTACACAGCTCCCAAATAGCTATCCACTGCATCATATATCATCTTTATATTTCTTATTTTCATTGTCAACAATGTTGTTGATCGGTAGTCCTTTCTCAGCTGAAATATTCTTATAGTAGCCTACTGTATATCCACAGCTTTGGCTAGTTAGCCACAAACTGATTGATTGATTGAACATTTTATTAACAGATTGCAGAATGGGTACAATACAGTACGGCTCAATATACACAATTGTTAAGTAAGTAAGTAAGTATTTATTTATAAAGCACCTTTCATACATGTCATGCAGCTCAAAGTGCTGTACACAAACACACATATATAAAGCATCACATTAATAAGACAACAGTAATAAAAGTACGGCAATAGGCAAAGCACAGTAAAATAACATTTCAGTAAAAGATCAATACATAAAATATAAAAAAAAAAAAAAAAAAAACAGAGAGGAGATCCGGTACAAGAATCTAGTTCGTTGGTTGACTTTTTTACATTGGATGCCATTTTGTCACAGGAAAGATTTGCCTCTAGTATGGAACCTAGGTATGTAATTTCATCTTTCCTTGTGACAATATTGTCATCCACTGTAACTGAGAAGCTGTCGGTCTTGCTGAGTTTGTTTTTTGAACTGAAGAGAATGGACTCCGTTTTACCCAGGTGTAATGATAGGATGCGTTGATCATGAATATGCAAATCGACAAAATGTCATGGAACGTTGTTGACAAATCATTGCAGGCCTAATTATTACAATCACAGAAAATGGCTTAGACCCCAGAGGGATTAATCAATGTTGTCATGAGATTGTTTTTTTTTTCTTTTTTTTTTTTTATCCACTTTCTCCTTTTTCTCCCATCCCAATTTAGTCGTGCCAATTCCCCCCTCCCCCGTCTTGATCGTTGCTCGCATGTGCCCCCCACTGGTCGGTCATAGGGAGGGTTGAAGAATCTATCGCATGTCCCCTCCGATACATGCGGAGTCAGCCAGCCACTTCTTTTCACCTGCCAGCGCGGACTCTCATTGGCGAGGTGTAACGTGTGGGAGGCTCACACTACCCTCGACATCTCCTGTCCTTGCTGTGCAGGCGCCCTGACCGACCTGTAGGAGTCGCTGTTTACAACGACCAGATTACCACCCATCGACTCCCCTCCCGCTGACTCTGCCAATTGAGTCAGTATGACGGCCGGCCCAAGCCGGAGGCAACGCTAACAGCCGGATTTGATATCGGTGTCTCACGCGTTGGTGACGAGCGCTTAGACCGCTGCGCCACCCTATGAGATTGTTGAGTATGAAGTAATCACCATGACATGGTAAATGGACTGCATTTATACATTGCATTTAAATGGTTCTTTCGACTACCTGTAACGATTTACAACTTCCCATTCACTTACACCCACCACCGTTGAAGGCAGTCCCCCAGCTCATTTGGAGCAGTTAGGGGTTAGGTTTTCTTTCAGATGGCCCATTAAGTTAGCAATTAGTTCATGGTAGCTCATTGTTATTAGCTAAGTGCATACGTAGGTCTAGTGCAATCACGATCAAAGAGGGTCCATCTATGACCGTAGTAGGCATGTGTTAAAAGCATACCGACAGGTGCTCCGTCTTCGTGGGATTCCACGGCTTACTGGGAATACAAGCCCCATGGGGGCATTTAGTCTCTCTTGCATATAAGAGGACAACTGGGACATCTTGGTTAATGCTTCAGTAATATTGAAATGGGAGCTCTCACCAAACTCTCGAAATTCTTTATAGACTAGAGGTCGCCATGTCGGGCCTTTGAATTTGGGGCGCTTTGCTAAATGAGCTGCGTTAGTTGGTTCACACCGCTCTGTGCCGTGGTATGTATGGCCTTCCTAGTAAAGCATCCTTTCCTTGTTCATTCGCCTCAAATGTGAGCATTTCCAAACAGCACGCCTGCTGTTTTCTTTTTCAATCGGAACCGGTCACAGAGGCTCTGCACTTGCTACATTTAACAAACTAACAATATTGTGACAAGACCCGTGGATGAGACGAGAGCTGAGAACACAGCACTGTTGAGGCGGGGCTGCTTTGCTGGGCTGCGGGGCTGCTGGGAAGTGGTGTGTGTGTAGCGCCTATATGTGTGTTTCTGTCAAGAGTGAGAAAAATGCACTTTGTTTTCTTTAGCGCAGCTAAATGAGTATTGACACTTGAAGTAAAAGGCTTTCAAGTATTATGGATTATATTTCTAATCCTTTTCAACATCAACAGCAGTGTGTAAAGCAGGCGGAGATCTACTATATATATATATACATATACACCATGCATGCAACATTAGTTAGACAGGGACAATATCTGGTAATGGTGAGAATAAGTCACTGGTATGGTCCTTTAAAAACAACTTATTGTCATGTGGGTTGAGGGGGGGGAACAGGCCTGTGATGTGTTTTGGATCTAAAGACACTGGGTTGCCGTGACTCGGCTGTTCCATTTGACTTGTAGGTGGAATATAAGTGAGCTGTGAGCTAACTGCAGGCACTGGTTAGGTGACCCAAATACACTAGTCCCCCCCCCCCCCCCCCCACACACACACACACACACACAAAAGCTAACTTCCAGTCTCTGCAGGTCACTAGCGTGGCTCACTTACCGATGATGATGTATTTGAAAATGTAGGAGTAGTTGTACGGTGCGGTGGCCATCGTGGCTCTGAAAGAGAGGGGGAAAGAGATTAGACCCACCAGTCGGAGTGCACATTCTACACAGTTGAGTCACACAGAGAGACAATGTGGCCATTACTGGGTGTACCAGGGGCGGTGCCATTTGTCATGTCTTCTTTGAATCGGCTGGACACTGGCCACTGCTATGATGGCGTCTCTTGTCCCCCCTGCGCTACGGTTCAAGTCAACTGCCACTGTGTGACTCCCTCATCGAGGAGCAGCAAAAACCTTAGGAATAACAGCACGGTATGTATTGTAGACTGGCCAGAACTACAGGTAGTCTAGAAGTTATCATCGCCTACTGCATGATTAGATGGATCCTTGATAAATGTTCATGTTAAATGTTACACTCTGGCATGCTTACTACACGTAGGCCAGACGATGATGCAGGGCCTACATCTAGACCCAATATCAACCGATTAATTGACAGCCTTTAATTGCAGACTCTGCCTAACTTGCCTCAACGACTCAAGGCTTATCTTCCTCACGGTGCGCCACTAAGTTAAATCATGCAGGACAGGTTGAGTAATAGCCCCTTTTCCACTGACAACTACCCTGGTTAAACATGCATTACTGACCCCAGGTCTGTCGTGGGCGGGGGGAAACTTACACTGCTAGGTTCAAGGTTGGCACGATTTGTATATCAAAGTCCATTTCCATTAATTATCACATCCCTAATGAGTAATCATCACATACTAACATGATACAAAAGCAGACATGTCATGTGCACATTCCCTGTTCAGCACGGCAGACGGCGTGACGCCCAGTAGCCTTAGATTGTTCACTTCACATGGTTTGTTTTATTTACTCAACACTGGTCGACCGCAAACCCTTAGGCTTTCATGCACCTGTGTCGCAAACCCTGCTCTTGACCTGGATTGTGTCCCACCATCAGTCAACACAGGACGGATGACCCATACAGGTGTCCCACAGGTTCGTCCTGGGTAACTGTACCGCGTGCTGGGGGAGGAACAGTGTTGTACACAATAACATGTATAATCGCTTGACTGAGTATTTTGAGGGCCAGTGTTTCTCCTTAATCCTATTCTGCAGAGTCAGTAGGGCCAGTAATGAAGTGAGGCAGGCTAGGCGAGTCCAGGCCTCCTAATCACTACAGTGCTATGACGAGAAGGCGCCAGAGCCCTGCAAGCACATTAACAGCACAACAAAACACACACAAGCACATTAACTAACCAATACACCAAGGCTACATAGAAAAGCAGAAGTCCTCAATGACAACTAGACTGAGGTTAACGAAATTAATAGAAAATGAACCACTGTTTTTTCCTGGCCATGATGCTTAAAATTGCACAATGTCTTGTGAGGTAACAGGACAGAGAACGAGGAACCGATGACAACAACTCAATGCAATATTTGAAGCATGTCTTCTGCTCTGTCCCACAGCTTTGGCCTCAAAGCACTAGCAGTAGTCCATGTACTAAAAAGGAGCCCGAGTAAGGGCGTTTATTTACAGAGTGGTTAGATGGATTGCCTGGGCTGAGGGAGGGGGGGCACAGCACACAGGTGAACAATAGCCTCGGCCTGAATGACCTATGGTGTCAATAATCAATAATAATAATAATGAATAACATCAATAATAAAAAATACATAGGCAACAGATGTCTGCCTAATAACATGACTAATGAGCTAACAAACAACCACTTTTGCCTGATAAAAATGTACAGATTCTACCACACGTCTTCATAGTGTTCAAATGGTCAAACCACCCAAGCTCTCTAGCCAACAATGATCCTACACCTACACACAACCGATCATTGTAAGATACGTAAATGATGCCAACTAAATGTCAGACCCATTTCTGTTCATTTTGTTCACTTCACAATAAAAGGCACAGAGAAGTAAACACAGACTATCACCCTAAATCAAGTCACAGCCAGTATCATGGAAACCATTTCCTGAAAATATGCCTCCGGCCCAATTGGCAGGGGCACGGTGAGGCAGAGCCATTATCAGGTCTACATCATTAACAGTGTCAGAGTCAGGCAGGCAGATAAGGCAAGTGGCACCTTAGTAGCAGCTAGTAAGGCCACATCTCCCACAGACAGTAGCAAAGTCCTGGATACCTGCTCTACACACAGCCCATCTGTTCCCAGAATGCTAAAAATAGCTCAGACACCTTTCTGGTAGTCATTAGTCATTGATGCCACAGTGAATCCTCCACACGTGGAACAGAGCCTAGACGCAGGGAAGGTGATAATAGACTTATCACACACACAGAATTTTCTAATCAAAGGAATATTCACACATGTGGCTGGATTAGATAAGAAGGGGGCTGATGCGTTTGTTCAATAATGCAGTCACTTCCTCCGGTTGAAGGCCGTGCAGTCTTGGTTATGAATAAAGGGGAACGACCATGTCCAACATCGGAGCGTTAACTAATCAGCCGGAGGCGTACGGGTACCATGATCAATTTTGCTGCAAAACTCACTTTGGCCATATCACAGTATTGGGGTCGTTTCTGGTAGGGATGCACCGATATGAACATTTGCCACCCATACAGATACCGATTGTTCAACTAACACAATCGGCCGATACCGATATTTGTGGCCAAAAAATTATAATTTCTTTTTTATATATCATTTTTTTATAAAAAAAAATTATGAAACTACTGTATATTTGTATGTCTCTAAATGTTTTGATGAATTGAAAATAGAGGACCCTTATGTAGAAAAGCCGAAAGTCTTTTTCTGGTCTTCATCCTCCAGTCCACTGAGCTGTACTGTATTGTACCCATTCTGCAATCTGTTAATAAAGTTTTCAATCAATCAGACAAATGTATAGAAAAGCTCAGAGAGAGTTTGCAGCACTAACGTGAGACTAGATTGATGAAATATGAATTCAAATCGCTAATAAAAAAAAGACAAAAAAACGCTATTTGTCGTCGCTGGCACTCAACGGTCGGCATGAACTAACGACATATAGCGTCGTTGGCACTCAAAGTGTTAACGCTACAGTAAAGATACTGGTATCATTATCTCTAGACCACCTAAGGATTTCCATTGGTACCAACCATGTCAAGCTTGCTTGTCGTGAAGAAGGCTAAATAATCATGAACATTGTTACTCAGCTGAAATAGTTGTACCCTTCCTGCTGACTTGTCATAACTTGTAAGTGGCTTTGGATAAAAGTGTCAGCTAAATGACTAAATGTAAATGTAAATAATGCTCCAGATTCAGGCTATATCTTGGCGAGGGAAAAACAGGCATGGCCATTTTCAATGGGGTCCCTTGACCTTTTACCTCAAGTTGTCTCAATGAAAATAAGTTCTACAGATACCCATGAGTCTCCCCTTTACAGACTTGATGCTAATATTATAATGTTCAAAGCCCTTATAGTCTAAACAAAGCGCCAAACCAAAACACAACTGTTTATTACAGATTTATGATTAGAAAGACTTGACACACGGTGCAGAGCTGCATCTCAAAATTTATCTTCAGGTTTCAATCTTTCAGATGATATACCACTTCTATGTGGCATCTACTGTCGACTTGCTATCCCCACCTACAAGATCCCCCATCCCCCTGCGACAGTTCAATCAGTTCTGTAGGGAATCAAAGTGTCTTGGGTCAGGTTTCCATATCTCTGGGAGAGGCCTCCCTCTTAAGTTTCCCATTCGTCTACGCTTCATATAAACCTGCGCGGTGGTTAGACCAGTTCTTGTTAGATTTGAATCGCGGTGCCGTGTCCGAGCCTTGTTGGTGGCATGTTGGGGAAGGAGGTTGTTCCTTTTGCCCCTGCTGTTCAGTGTCGAGGTTGAACTGCTGTTCAGTGTCGAGATTGAACTGCTGTTTAGTGTCGAGGTTGAACTGCTGTTCAGTGTCCACTGTCCAGGTTGAACTGCTGTTCAGTGTCCAGGTTGAACTGCTGTTCAGTGTCCACTGTCCAGGTTGAACTGTTGTTCAGTGTCCAGCAGTGTTAATTTTGTCAGCCAAAATTATGACTAAATATGGTCGTCAACAAAGCTTCCCCCCTTGACTTTATTTTTCATATAATGTTGGGTACATGCTCAGTAGAGTTAGAACGCTCCGAGTCTTAGGGGCTGTGATATTTTGTTAGCACACTTTATGCACGTAGAAGTGCAGTGGCAGGTTCGCTAAGCTAATGTTAGCCGAATGCTCTGATGGAGGCCGCCATTTTAAGTTTTAAGTTTAAAGTGATGTCAGCGATCTACGGTTGTACTCGGCAGACAAAAGGGAATGTGTGTGACATGTGTGAAATTTGTACAGTAGGTCCCAGTGAGAATTGCAATCAGTGTGTACTGTGTATTTATTTGTTGCTTTGTTGGTTAAAAAAAAGAAGCTATTTAAATCAGAACATGTTCCATTCCATGTCTGATTATTTCTGAATCTATTGACCATTTCAAGGAATGTTTGGTTACTATTGGGCTTCTAGCCTTCTACTGAATTGCATTATTTACTATATAAAATGCCTTTTTTTCATTAACGAAAACTAGACAAATTTCATCCGTTTTCTGTGACTAAATCTAGACTAAAACAAAAAGACAAAATCAAGACTAAAACTGACTAAGACTAAAATGCTCAGACCTGTAGTTGACTAAAACTGACTAAAAAATAAATGAAGGTGACTAAATATGATAAACGAAAAAGGAGCATTTTTACACATGACTAAGACTAAAACTAAAATTAAAATAGCTGCCAAAATTAACACTAGGTTGAACTGCTGTTCAGTGTCCAGGTTGAACTGACTGAAAATGAACAGGTGCACACACATGTGCGCGTGTGAGAGAGAGAGGTGGGGGTGAAAGATCATGGGATGAAGAGAAAAGGAGAGATTAGGATGCAGGGCATTGAAAGAAGGATTCAGGTCAGCCTCAGGGCATTGAAAGGATGGATCGGGAGTAGAAGCGTTGTGTGACATGAGTGAGTGGGCAAGACAAACAACCCATCGGTTGTGAATTGAAAATAGGGGACCCTGATGTAAACAAGACGAAAGTCTCTCTGGTCTGCATCCCCTTAACAATTGTATGTATTGAGCTGTACTGTACCCATTCTGCAATCTGTTAATAAACTTTTCAATCAATCAATCAATCAATCCCCTCTCTAGCTAGCTGGATGGAGGGAGGAGGCGACGTCACTGGGACATGAATGGGTGGATGCCTGACTAATTAGCAGAGTGAGGGTAATTCCAGGTCAAGGTGTCGCCTGAGCCTCTCTCTCTCCAATTAAAACAATCAGCATGGGGTCGTGTGGCCTCAGGGGGGTCCTCACGCTGGGATCTGGCTGTAAACCTGTAGGGAGAAAACACCTTGAACTCCCCGGTGCCTTGAATTAATGACACAAGTAGGAAGTGTGTAGGGTTGCATGATACACCGATACTAGAAAAGTATTGCGATACCCAGCCGTTAAAAATGGTCCAATACTCTATATTTTCAATAATACGCCATATTTTCTATGAGTTGATTGGACTTTATTTGCGACTAAAATAGATGTGCGAAAGATTATTTTGGAGCACATGCGAGTAAAAATGATATCCTACATGCCGACAGTTCGATGATCTAAACTAATGTAACGTTAGCCGCTAATGTTTTTGCCATGGTATCATTTTAGAACTGGTATCGTGATACTTAGGCTGGTATCTGTATCGAAGTCAAGATGTTGGTATCGTGATTCGTGACAAGTGACAACACTTTAAGTGTGTGCTGAAAACCAGTTGGATAAAAACACCACAAGCAGAACCAACAAACGAGGGGATACAACCCAAGACGGAACGTAGGCGTCTTCCATCACCATCAGTCAACCAAGACACATCCGTCCACCTGACCTTGTTGTCCAGGAAGCTTGCAGTGTTGAACCTGCACCCCCCCCCCCCCTCCCCATCACTGAACACATGCATCACAGTCACAGGTAGGGCTGCACGATTAATCGTTTTTTTTTATCGAAATCGCGATTTGGAATGATGCAATTGTCAAATCGCCAAGCCTGCAATTAAAAAATAAAAATAAAAAATGTACCAGGAAGTCCCATTGAGATACAAGATCTCCTTTGCAAGGGAGACCTGGCCAAGATGACAGCAATAACATTTGCAATACATCACACAGCAATAAAATGTGCGATACATCACACAAGAACATAATAAATGTGCATGTGTATACAATATACAATACATCACATGTAAACACAAAAACACAAAGCAGAATAGTCTACATGATAGTAAAAGTGTATAATACGTAAGCCCCTGACATAATGGATACTATACCTACAAGTTGCAAGCATTGCGCAGTTCAAGACAACACTAGATATGTTATTTGTGATTAGTATTTAGAAAAAATGAAAGCTAGTTTGAGCTTAGGGGGAAGACAAGTTAGAGAAACTCGTTTGGCCAGTAGTGAAATGAGGGGTGAGGGGAGATGCATGGGCATCAGGTTAGTAGGGGGTGGGGGGTGGGTGTTTTTTCCTGATGTGTTTTATTATTTTTTCTTCTCTCATATGGGTGTGGCTGTCTGTGTACCTTTTCATAAGGGATATATATATATTAATTAACTAATGTCAGAGAACTGCAAGGTGAAATTTACTTCGTGGAATTGTAGGGGCTTGAACAAAATTACAAAGGTGAAAAGGGTAATGAGCAGGTTAAAATATTTGAAATCAAAAATTGTTTTTTTACAAGAAACGCATCTTTTGAATGAAGATGTTCCTAAAGTAGCAAAAAGGTGGCAGGGCCAAGTGTTATCTGCCCCCTACACCACTCATGCCAGGGGGGTTATGATACTAATTCATAAGTCTGTCCCATTACAGGTACATAATGTAGTAAGGGACACTGCAGGTAGATATATTATGGTCCAGGGTAGGTTACTGTCTGAAACGTTAACGCTGATAAATGTTTATGGTCCCAATGAAGAGGACCCTAAATTCTATGATAATTTATTTTTGACAGCCTCAACTCTTCCTGGACAATACATAATAGCTGGTGACTTTAATTGTACGTTGGACCCTTCAAAGGACAGGTCAACTGGTCTAGAAGGCACTCACAATAAGTCGAGAAAGACAATACATCATTTTATGAAGGAATTAAACTTGTTGGATATTTGGAGGCATGGCAATCCAAATGCAGTGCAGTATTCCTGCTATTCCAGCACTCACAAAACACACTCACGCATAGACTACTTTTTAGTCTCAGCACTGCTTGCCTCCAAAGTAGGTGAATGTCAGTATAGCAGTATAGTTCTTTCGGACCACGCAGCGGTATCCTTGAACTATGAAGATACTAACCTAGTGAATGACCCACCAAGATGGCGTTTTCAACCAGGATGGCTCACGGATCACACATTTATAGACTTTTTGGAGAAACAGATTGACCTGTATTTTGAATGCAACAAGTCCCAGACCTCTGCTGGCATAAGGTGGGAGGCTTTCAAGGCTTTTATTAGGGGACAAATAATCTCTTTCACTAGCTCAAAGAAAAAGGCTACAAGACTTGAAATGGAGAAATTAGATCAGGATATAAAAAAAATGGAAACGGAAATTTATCATAACAAACATACGACTACAGATGCTCATTCAAAACTACTACTGCTTAGATCACAGTACAATGAATTAGCAGCTAACAAAGCCGCTGCCGACCTAATAAGACTCAAACAGTCCTACTATGATCAGGGGGAAAAGCCTGGAAAACTTCTCGCCTGACGCATTAAACAACAACAAGCAGAAAGATCCATCAATTGTATTGAAGCCCCAAATGGTAGAACTATAGTGGACCCAACAGAGATTAATGAGGCTTTTAGAGTCTTCTATGGGAAATTATACAGCTCTGAATGTTCTCCTAACCTGGACATGCAAACACAATTCTTAGACGACCTAGATATTCCCAAAATTTCAAAGGAGGAGAGTAGGGCTTTAGATCAAAATATAACTGGCGTTGAAATTGCTGATGCAATCGGCTGTATGCAGGCTGGAAAAGCAGCAGGCCCAGATGGCATCCCCATAGATATTTATAAGAAATTCCAAACTAAATTAATATCACCCCTCTTGGAGATGTTTCAGGAATCCTTCGAGAATGGTCTTCTCCCCACATCTATGAGAGGAGCCCTAATCACTTTACTTCCAAAACCAGGGAAACCTAATACAAAATGTGAAAATATGCGTCCAATCAGCCTCCAAAATTCGGATACCAAGATTATTAGTAAAATTATTGCAAGAAGACTGGAGGTCCTTCTACCTAGGGTGGTGGGGGAAGACCAGAATGGATTTATTCAAGGGAGACAGGGTTTTCATAACGTCCGACGTGTGCTCAATATTTTATATAACCACAAGGGGGCGACAGACACTGCCTTACTCTCACTGGATGCAGAGAAGGCCTTCGACCGTGTCGAGTGGCCTTATCTGTTTGAGGTGTTAACACGATTTGGCTTTGGAGACACATTCGTCAAATGGGTTAGATTGCTTTGTACAGGGCTTACGGCAGAAGTTCTGACGAATAGCAAGGTCTCTAAACCCTTTAAAATTAGTAGAAGTTGCCCACAAGGGAGCCCTTTATCGCCCTTACTTTTCATTCTTGCGATCGAACCATTTGCTATAGCGGTGAGGATGCACAGTGATATTCATGGGATTCGAGAAGGTCATATAGAACATAGGATAGCCCTCTTCGCCGATGATGTAATATTAATGCTAAAAAATCTACACAGGTCTATCCCAGCACTCCTAAGTCTTATTGAAACATTTGGGAAAATATCTGGCTATAAAGTGAATCACTCCAAATCATCTATAATGTTACTCAATGAAAGAGAGAGGGAGGATGGGCTTGTTTGTGCTTCTACTCTCAACTCAACAGATACATTCACGTATTTGGGAATAAAAATTGTCCCTGAGGTGAATAAGATTTCTCAGATAAACTATGACCCAATTCTGGAAGCTAGTACTTCTTCAATAGAGCGTTGGACATCCCTACCCATCTCAATTATCGGCAGGATTAATATTCTAAAAATGAATATACTCCCTAAATTTCTCTACCTATTCCAGAATATCCCTTTACCCCCCCCCCCCTCGTCTTTGTTCACAAGAATCAAGAAACTGTTTACCAACTTTATATGGCAAAATAAACGCCCCAGATTACGTCTATCTCTACTTTACCTACCATATGACCGAGGAGGCCTGAAATGCCCAAATATCCAATGGTATTACTGGGCAGCACAACTGCGGACGATCATGTTTTACTTCTCATCGGAGAATCCCCCTGCTTGGATCCATTCAGAATCCTGCTCTGTTAAACCGAGCTTACCCTTGCACCTGTATTTGTACTCTGGAGACCGTAAATATCTGAAGAAAAATACAGACAACCCCATTATTTTAAACATGATAGATGTGTGGTTTGACGCACTCAAATATTTGAATATAAATTCGTCCCGATCCAGGTTCAGTCCTATTTGGGGCAATGCCAATTTTAAATCAGGGCAAAACGATAGTGGATTTAAAGTATGGGCTGAAAAGGGGTTAAGGAAAGTGCAAGACGTATACAGGGAGGAGGATGAAGTATTCATGTCCTTTGCGGAAATATCTACAAAATATGATATTCCGAAACATCACTTTTTTAAATATCTTCAGCTAAGGAGTTTTATATCATCTCAGAACCATTCATTGGATATACCGAACATTTCCATCTTAGAGGTAGCAGTCACTAGACACTGTTATGGTAAAGGTATAATTTCAATGCTATACGACTTATTTGTATCTGGTTCAGATGAATCATCTGAATCAAAACTGAATCAATGGAACGAAGACATAGAGGAGGAAATATCTTTAGAAGAATGGAGCGTGGCATGTAAAGAGGCACAGAGTCAGACAGTCAGTAGCAACCTAAAACTTATACAATATAAATGGCTGATGCGTACATATATAACTCCTGTTAAATTGCATAAGTTTAATGATAATATTCCAGATACTTGTATTAAGTGTAGTGAGGAAAGGGGGACACTGTTCCACTGCATATGGGAATGTGTGAAAGTGAAAACCTTCTGGCAAGATGTTATTGATCTGATCGATCAAATCTTATCAAAGAAGTTGCCATTGAATCCCAAGCTTTTTATTCTTGGTTTATATCCTACCACCCCACATCTACAACGCAAAGAGTTTAGATTTATAGATATGTGCATATTACAAGCAAAACGTGTAATAGCTCTTAATTGGAAAAATGTTGATGGACCAAGAATTGGTATGTGGATTAAAGAAATGGCTTCAAATATGTCAATGGAAAAGATGGTGTATATTGTTAGACGTAAACAAAACATTTTTGATAATGCCTGGGGACCATTTGTATACTTCTTAAAGCATAATACGAATGTTGGGAACTTGCTTCAACAAGAACGGGATTAGGGGGAGTACTGTGGGACAACTCTTATCATTGTGTAAAAACGACAAGAAACACCCTTTACTTAATGTGTAAAACATTTTGGTTGTATTATTATTTATTTATGTTTATTTTTTATTTAAATCTGTATCCTTCCTATGTGAACCTGTTTTTGAAGTTAATTATTATTTTGTGGGGTGGGGTTAGGGGAGGGAGAACGGGGTGAAAATGTTTGCTGAATACTGCTCTGCTGATATACATGTTGTAATTTGCAAACTAAAACCCAATAAATATATTGTTAAAAAAAAAAAAAAAAAAGTGTATAATACAGGGTAATACAGTAATTTTGCAGTTGGGACCCGACTACAGAAAGCAGCAACATTCTTCTTGTAGGAAGTTCTGTAATACAGATTTAAATTCACCAAGAGAGACCGGGGTGTCTAAGTGGATAATGGTCCTGTAGCCCATTCCATGCCCAAGGCGCGAAGCTTGAGAAAGCTGTTCCTAGCTAACCCTGCTCAAGACAGAGAAAACATCTGAGTAAGGAAAGGGTGGGGGGGGGGGCATCTCTCTCTCTACTGGTTCAATTAATGTAGAAAAGTAGAAAAACGTTGCACTATAAAAACGAACTGGATAGTTGATGATAATAAACATTTAACTTCATTAGCTGAAGTATTCTAAAATAATTTAAGCCATTCTCCTTTTCTGTGTGTGTGTGTGCACGCGTCTCATATCTGGTCTGACAGAGGAGTTTGATAATCCGATAATGTTGATATTTAAAACACTTATACAAAATAAATATACATGATCATGCAACATAAAAAAAATTGTTGTAGGAACAGTTTGGGAGAGGGAGGTAAGGGGTTTTAGATTGTGTGTTGTGAAGTTTACTTCAGAGAGGGAGAGTAAAGTACAGGGAAAAAAGGTACCGTCGTTGGGTACCGGTATCGATTCCCAGGTAAAAAGAAACATTTTCAGACTAGGTGTCCTGAACAGACCCACCGCGTAGGCCAAATGCAAGCCGCATTTTACAATAAACCTCTGTGGGGCTGCTTAAAAAAAATTATAATCGCAAATGTAATCGCAATTGCAATATCTGTCAGAAAAATCGCAATTAGATTATTTCCCAAAATCGTGCAGCCCTAGTCACAGGTACTGGAAAATCCCACCAGAGCATACGAGGGCCTGACGGCTGCCTCCCCTCACATGACCCTCATGTGGTGCCTCCCGCTCCAGACCAGTATGTGAGGGTTTTGAACAGTCTGGAAGCTCAGGGGCCGGGTCTTAACGTTAACGGCAAAGCAGAAAGCGGGTGATACATTCTGACGCCTTACTCTGCTTCTTGCTAGTGTTAAGTAGAGGGAGGTGGGACTCTTTCCTGAGCGCGGACCACGAGTGTCCATCAAGGAGAGGGCGAGTCACAGCGTCATGTGACCAGACTGCCGCTTAAGCACTTCTCCCTCCCCCCACCCTCCATGCTGATTGACAGAATGGAGGAGTGCCTTCACTGCTTTTCCTCCTAGAGACATCTACTTCCTGTTGAGTTACATACACATCTGGGCTGACTCTTTAGGACAGTGACTCATAGCCATGGTACACTACTTTCAGATTTAGGCTTACTGTGTGAACGTCATGTGATTTGTTTCACAAGCTGAAACACAACTGACTGTGATGACATCACTTGTGATTAACAGGAAAGCAGAAAAAAAATCTAAGTTCCATATCGATGACACATACTTAGTTTATAATTTGTGTTGACTTGGAATAATGGCATGAGATCATTGTCATAACTGCGAGATACAGATTGCCTGGATATTATATATATTGTGCGGCAGTTGGACTAGGTTTTGTGGTGAATTCCTTTCCGAGTGTACACTTGTCAAGCAGTTGTCAGTCAGTGTACAATTAGGAAAAGCAAAAGGCCGCTATCAAGATGGGACTACCGTTAGCTAGCTAACGGCTTGTGTCTAATGGTTTACTTCAGGGTGATGTACTAAGCAGGCTATCGCCATCACTACAAGTCAATAATAGACAACAAAGGCACAAAGAGCTGTCAACATACACTGGTTTGACTAGCTAACTCGTCTGGATTAGTTAGCTATGTGCTACGTAAACTAAGGTTGGTTAGCGTAACATGTAATGTTAGACATCTGTCATAACGAAGTTTTAAGTTAGCTAGCCCAACACATCTAGCCAACACATCATAGTAATGTCAGCTCAGCTGGCACACACAGACATGTAGTGGCAGAGAGACGGAAGCAGTGGAAACTGACATTAGCTTTCTAGCGAATTAGCTCATATCAGGCCCCAAAACAAGCCACTTTGACAGCCGAGTTAGCCAACTATACATTACATACCTAGCTAGCTAAACACCTATCTTGACAAAAAGAAGAATGCCAATACTGTCGACTCAACTGACCAACATATAGTCGCTATATTTACTCAGCAGCAGGGTCCGCTCGCCGTTAGCCACAACAACATGATTTGACAGAACGGAGAAAGACACGCCAAACTGACGTTAGCTAGTTAGCTAGCGATGCCGCGATAACGGTTAACAGTAGCTAGTTACCTAGCTATATGTGTTAGCTATGCTAGACAAGAGTGCCACATGTGTCGCAGTCCCTTCATCGGGATCTTTATTTTTATGATCGCCCAATAACACCATCAAATAATGTTCCAAGTGGAGAGCAAGCTAGGTCAGTCTGTCTACCTGTCAAAGCAGTCTAGCGTTAGCTTGGAAATTAGCCGACCGCTGGCTAGCTCTCAGTTAGCTCACTATCTGTAAGACAAGCGTCGTTAAAAAAAACCACAGAGCGCTGTACAAGTGTATGAGCGTATTATTCACGTCCTCCTTATTTGCATTCTTACCGGGAATTGTGTGTTTTTATGCGTTATCGTCTTGAGCTCTTCAGAAGAGATCTGCAGGTTATCCTGGCTGGAGTATCTGCCTGTATGTATCCAAGATGGCTGCTCGGCACAGGGTTTCCTCCGGTGTAACACAGTGGGCTGCTGGGACAAAGGGCAGTAGATATGCGGCGAGTTGCGCTGGTCGCGTCAAGTGCGCCGCACTAGCCTCACCTGCACAGGTACATTCGTGCAAACTATGGTAACTATTCGTTTTCTGGTACAGGTACAACGATTGTGTTATAGTAGGCTACCGCAGTACCAGAAGTCAGGTCGGGACTCATATTTGAGTATAAAGGGCCCTCTGTCATATCTGTGTGCAATTGTCTTCATGAATGATGAATGAAAACTTTATTTAACAGATTGCAGAATGGGTACAATACAATACAGTACGGCTCAATACACACAATTGTTAAGGGGATGCAGACCAAAGAAAGACGTTTGTCTTGTTTACATCATGTTCAATTCATAGTGACATTTTATGACATACACAACAGACAACATACATGACATACAGGTATACTGTTACATTTTGTCCTGATGAATTGCAAATGGGGGACCCTGATGTAAACAAGACGAAAGTATTTATCTGGTCTGCATCCCCTTAACAATTGTGTGTATTGAGCTGTACTGTATTGTACCCATTCTGCAATCTGTTAATAAAGTTTTCAATCAATCAATCACATTTGTGACATATACGATATGCAAATATACCTGTACGTTACCCATAGATCCTAACAGAGAATATATACATATTGTCCTGTATGTTGTCTAATTACACAACTACATAATACAAGAATCACGGAGATGGAGATAGCGTTGAACCCATGGCGTACCCCCAACCTGGCAGTACATTCATATGACCTGTGCGTAACGTAAGCATGCATGACAAGAGGGGCGTATGTAGACTAACGTTAAGTAGTCCCTGTACTAACTCCATACATTACACATCCTCCCCCTTTAGCTTAACGGTACACCTGCCCTATATAAACACAAGTAATAACAAAAAAAAAATCCACAATAAATGTATGGCCTACATCAACCCTTAACCAAATGTCTATTAACTATGACATGTTTTCAAACATGTCTGAACACACAAACAACAACATGGCCTTTAGGCTACAGATCAAGTCTCTGAGGCTGTTTATGCTGCCTCTCTGGGTAGCGTCTCACTGGCTCGCTTGAGAGCGGGGAACCAGGCTGTGGAGACATCGCAGGTGGTGAGGTATCAGCACTAGAGCTCTCAGTTTCGGACGGCGCTGTGGTGGGTGGTGCTGAGAAAACTGGATTGTCTATTTCCTGCTCAGGTGAGTCCAGGCCAGGTGACACACTGTTCTGTACCTGAGTGTCCAGGATTTGGTCAACATGACGTCTCCATACATCATCTCCCATGTCCACAGTATACATGAGTGGTCCATCATGTGAAGTGATTGTTCCGGTGTTCCACTTGTCCTTCCGATAATCACGAACGAGAACTGTCTGTCCTACTTTGAAGCTCCTTGTTGGTTTGTCGTTGAGATGTTTGAACTGTTTGTCCTCCACGTCACGTCGCACATCTGGTTTGAGAAGGTCCATGTGAGATCTCGGGTTTCTTTTGAGAAACAGCATCGCTGGCGTCTGGTTGGTAGTGGCGTGTGGCATTGTGATATGCAAAGAGGAATTTGTAGATTTTGTGCTGGATCGGTAGATCTTCATTATCCATCGCTTTGATTGCTTTCTTGAATGTCTGCACAAATCTTTCTGCCAAGCCATTCGTGGCTGGATGGTATGGTGCAGATGTGAAGTGTTTGATTTCTCTTTACAAACTTCTGGAATTCATCCGAAACTAACGTCCATTGTCCGTGCATATCTGTTGTGCTAAACCATTCCTGGCGAACACAGAGGTCAGCACAGAAATGGTCTTCTCAGATGTAGTTGACTTCATTTTTATCACTTCCGGCCATTTTGAATGCGCATCTACAGCGATCAAGAACATTGAGTCTTTGAATGGTCCTGCGAAATCAAGGTGTACTCGCTGCCACAGTGATGATGGCCATTCCCATGGATGTAGAGCAGCCTGTGGTGGTGCATTCTGCATCTTCTGACATCCGGGGCAGCTCTTTGCCATGTCCTCGATTTGCTTATTGATTCCTGGCGACCACATATAACTGCGGCCCAGGCTCTTCATCTTTATGGTTCCCAGGTGTCCTTCATGTAATGCTTCTAACACTCTGGTGCGCAGCTTGGACGGAATCACTACTCGTGAACCACACATCAGCGTTCCCTGGCACACTGACAGTTGCTCTCTCCTCGCTGAGAATGCTGGATACATTGAGGGGCCTTTCTCACTCACCCATTCGGTTCCATTCCATTCCGTACCGTCCTCATTCCGGGTCGGATGCGAACTTCCCCCTCCCTCTCCCCCCTCTAGTTTGTGTACACACTTCAGTCTTGGTTCGCTCCGGGTTTTGTTTACGGTTTGCGTTTTGAGCGTTTACGCTTGCCGTAGGCGATGATGTCACGCTCGAAAATGTAAACAGGAAGTGTGTTAACACGGAGACTGGAGACTGTTGCTGATATAAAAGAAACAAATAACCAATAAATATGAAGTTATATTTGAACCTCTGTTGTCAAGCCTTGTCAATATAACCCACCCCCCTTTTCTCACGAATGGAACTCTGTTGTAGAGTCCGCTTTTGAGCGTTTTGCAGGGTTAACGATAACGCTAAGCTAACGGCTAACGCTAGTTAGCTTAGCCTTTTACTAGTAACATTGCTCGCATCGATTATATTGAATGTCATTGATCTACTGGTCGACCATGGCCGACTGGTTGGGCACCACTGGTCTAATAGAAATAAATGCATTCGAACAAGAAACCAATGTATAGACATAGCATGGCAAACAAAAATGGCCAGGCCTAATGCGAGCCAGAAGTGCTGTGCTTTGTAACGTGGCTTCATGTTTTCATCCACTGAGCTGTGAGGCTCCACATGCTTGTTTGGTTGAGGTCTGAACTCTCAAATTGCCCATAAATATCGTTTTTGTGGGTATTGTCCAGTTGTTGCTGTGGTTTTATCTGCCCAAAATTCAAGCAAGCATGAAAAGCATTACAGTAACGACATTGTGTGTGTCACGCCCCCCGCTCCCACTGGCCCGCACCCGAAACCACCTATTTCAATCGTCCCAGGTTCAGCGGGGGGTATTCCGAATCAGCGCCGCTTCGATCCCAAAAGGGGTGTGTCCGTCTGAGTGAGAACACTCCCCCCCGTCCCCGGGGGCGCTGATTCGACCCCGATTGGTGAGTGAGAAAGGCCCCTCAGTTACCGTGTCGTGGCCACCCCTTCACAGTGATGTCATAGATCTGTGACAGTGTGGGGTCGTTGCGTGTCTCTCTTTGGATGAGAGCGTTGGTCACTGGCAGCTGGTTGACGATTGTGGTGTGAAACACCTCTGCTGGGTCTACAGCTGCGGCTGTCTCTGCGGTTTGCAGGGGTAGACGTGACAGTCCGTCAGCATTCCCATGCTGTTTCGGTCAATTTGAGCGTAGTTGCGCTCAGCTTTAGTCAATGATCTTGAGGCGAAGGCTATTGGCTTCTCTGAGCCATCTGGAAATGTATGTGACAACACCGCTCCAATGCCGTAAGGCGAGGCATCACATGCTAACTTAATGGGTAAAGACGGATTGAAGTGAGCGAGCACCTGTTCTGACGTGATGAGACTCTTCGACTCCTGAAAAACCTTCTTGCAGCTGTCAGTCCACTTCCAGTGTGTTCCTGCCTGAAGCAGCGTGTTCGGAGGGTGCAGCACAGTTGATAGATTGGGTAAAAACTTGTGGTAGTAGTTTACAAGTCCAAGGTAAGAACGGAGCTGAGACACATTATCTGGTGGTGGTGCTTTAAGCACAGCTTCAATCTTGTCCTGAGATTTGTGTAGGCCGTTCTTGTTGATCACGTGTCCGCAGTAGGATATTTCCTTTTTGAAAAACTCACATTTTGGTTGGTTAGCTCGATGTCCATATTCCCGCAGCCTTGTGAGCACCTGTTCCAGGTTTGATAGATGCTCCTGATCATCCTTGCCAGTGACAAGAATGTCGTCAAGGTAACACTGTGTACCTGGGACTCCTTGTAGTACTTGGTCCATTGTCCTCTGCCAGATAGCTGGGGCTGAAGCTATACCAAACACAAGGCGGTTGTATTGATACAGGCCTTTGTGTGTGTTGATAGGCAGATACGGCTTTGATGAGTCTTCAACCTCCATCTGAAGGTAAGCTTGAGCCAGGTCGATTTTAGTGAAACGTTCCCCTCCTGACAGGGAGGCGAAGATGTCCTCTATACGAGGCAGAGGATACTGTACAGTGTGGAGCACTGAATTTACAGTCACTTTGAAGTCCCCACAAATGCGCACTTTACTTTGACTTCCTGGCTTTGTGTTGTTTTTCTTCATTACTGGGACTATGGGCGTCGCCCATTCACTCCACTCCACCTTGGACAGCACTCCTGTCTGTTCCAAGCTTTTCAACTCCACTTCTACTGCGGGGCGGATTGCATAAGGCACGGGCCGGGCTTTGTGAAATTTCGGGCTTGCATTGTCCTCGACCTCAATCTTTGCCTTCATACCTTTCAGTGTTCCCAGTTCCTTTCCGAACACTTCATGTGCCTCTGCGAGTATCTTTGACAGTCTCCCAGACGTGGCGCTCTTCTCATCTCCTGCTGACACACACAATGATTTAACATCATGCCAGTTCAGTTGAATTTTCTTGAGCCACTCATGGCCAAACAGCGGAGGACCCCCATTCGGTATAACATACATGTCCAGCTCCTGCGTTTTGTCTTTATATTTCACTGTGACCCGCATTTTCCCTTTTGGAGCCACACGTTCTCCGGTGTAAGTCTTCAGCAACACCTTTGTAGTCTTAAGAGCTATCTGTGGATACAGTCTTTTGTAGTCGTTCTCAGAAATCACTGATAAGGCGGAGCCTGTGTCTAACTCCATTTTGAGTCTCGCTCCTGCCACTTCTGGAGTGATCCATATTATTTTACGTGCATTTGTCTCTTGCATGCGATGCAGCTCTAGACATGCTAAGTCACTGCTCTCTGAATCACTTCCTTGTTCATCTGAACTCTTTTCAGTCACTTTATGCAGCTTTTTGTATTTTCCTTTGGGTGCTGCTTTCCTGCTACTTTGTGTTTAGTCAGAGTACTGCTTTTTCCCTGATTTGCACACTCTCTCAATGTGACCTTGCTTTTGACATTTTCTACACTCTTTGTCTTTGAACCAACATTCATCCGGATCGTGTGATGTCTTGCCACAACGATAACATTGCTTTCCTGGTTTCAGTGACATTTTATTGGTTTCACACTCTATCCCCTTTTGTTGTATTTCTGATGCTCCCCTTGCTGCAGTTTCCATAGATATTGCTATGTTGAGCGCCTTTTTATAATCAAGGTCTTTCTCTGACAGTAATTTCTTCTGTGTGGCTTCATTATGCATACCACAAACTAGTCTGTCCCTCAACGCATCATTTAGGCCTAGTCTGAAATCACAGTGTTCTGACAATCTGCGTAGCTCTGCAACATATTCAGATATGCTTTCCCCTTTTTCCTGATTTCGCTTGTGAAACTTGAATCTCTCAGCTATTACCAATGGTTTGGGGCTCAAGTGGTCTTGAAGAGTATCCTGAATTTCTTTGAATGTCATCTCTGCATGATTCACAGGTGCTAGCAAATTGCGCAGCAGTCCGTAAGTCTTTGCGCCCATCACACTCAACAGAACAACAGCTTTTTGTTCATCGCCGATAAGATTCGCCCGGCAATAAAGCTTTACTCTTTCAATGTAACTTGTCCAGTCTTCAACACTGCTATCAAATGCAGCCAAAGTGCCAATCAACGATTTTTTTTTTATTCAGTCCAAGATTATTTCCGTCAAACTAGCTTTGTGCACTTTTCCACTCGACTCACGTGAACCTTATTCTTCTCACGTGTGGTCCGTAGCCAGCTAGCATGCAGCCCACACTTTTACAATGCAAGTGAATTCGGTCTTCCTCTCGAAAATCTCCTCTCCTTCGTGACCGGTGGTTTCATGAAGGTGAAAAAACGTAGGTACTTTTAATCTCGTCGCCAATTTGTCGTGTATGTTGTCTAATTACACAACTACATAATACAAGAATCACGGAGATGGAGATAGCGTTGAACCCATGGCTTTAATGACGTACCCCCAACCTGGCAGTACATTCATATGACCTGTGCGTAACGTAAGCATGCATGACAAGAGGGGCGTATGTAGACTAACGTTAAGTAGTCCCTGTACTAACTCCATACATTACACATATGATGGGGATGAGACTGTACATTAGGAGGGGGTGGGGTTTCGTTTTGGACATTTACAGGGGCCAGTTTCGAATGGCAGTCTCCCGTAGGTGCTCTTTAAGAGCGGTTTTGAATGTGGGTAGGGATCTTTTTACGGCTGTGGGTAGGGCGTTCCACATTGTTGTGGCATAATTGCGAAATGTGTTTAGTACCTTGTTTGTGCCGAATCTGGGTTGCACATGATTTGTGGAACTCCCTCTGGTGTTGTGGGCGTGGTATTCACTGAGCTTTGGGAAGTATTTCGACATGTACATGGGTACCTGTGTGGTGTAGTGTATCTTGTAGACCAGGCCCATTGCAAGTTGCTGTACTCTGTCGTCTACTCTAAGCCATCCTAGGTAGTCAAAGTGGGCAGGGGTGAGGTGGGTTCTAGGAGTAAGGTCAAGTAGTAGTCTGACCAGTTTGTTTTGTGATGTTTGTAATCTTGTTTTTAGCGCCTTTGAGGTGCGTTGGTACCATGAGGTGCAAGCATAGTCGTAGTACCCTTGAATGAGTGCTCCTGCCAGAGTCTTCAGGGTATGGTATGGTATTTATTTTAGACAACAAAACATATACAGATCATTACTCACATACATGCTTTTGTCAAGGATAGGAACGAAAAAGGCACAATGACTTATTTACATCATTGTCCTTGGATGTCAAGGATGCTTGAGAAACAACACATACAACTCATTACAGTAAATCATTCACAATTATCACCTTTGCATAGTAATAATGGCACAACCCTAAATTAAGTACAAACATGCACATTTGTTGATACATGTTTATTCTAGCCTTGAGTCTATGAGTCTCTAAAGCACCCCGAGGGAGGGGTTGAGGGGAGGGAGGGAGGGCGGTAAGAGATTCCGGTTTTGACTGATTACATTTGCCATCAGCTAGTGCCGGTGGGTAAGGTTGTTTTGACTACAGTTGCCGTCAAATGAGGGGAGGGATTCTTGGCTTAGGAGGTGGTGACGAGACAGCCTTGGGTTACTCCTCTCCTGCTCGTGCACATCGCCAGTCGTGCATGCTGGAGGGGGGGGGGGGGGGTTGGGATTGGGGGTGGGGGGAGGGGGGATGGGGGCCTGCAACATCCATCTTATCTTCACCAGACAGCAGCACCTCGGGGGGGGGGGGGGGGGGGGGATGATACTTGCAGCTTGAGCCAAATTGCTGCCATATGATTAAAATTGGGTTAATTTAGATTAATCATACCTATATGACCCATTGGCATGGTATGGTGGCATATCTATTCTCACATCCCTAATTTCCTTCGTGATGTCCAGAATGGTCTGAGACCGCGACTGTTCGTCTGCGTGGTTGGTAACAAGTCTCTCAAGAATAGTCTTCAGGTACGATTGTTCATCAGTATGGTAGATCTCGCTCCTCTCCAACATGGTCTTAGAGCTCAATTGTTCATCACATCGCAGAGTGTTAAGGTCAGCGATCTTTTTGTACAGTCCCACCTGGTTGTCTTTCATCCCGGCCATGTCCTTAGCCATAGGATCAAGCTTCCTCCGAATTAGATTAAGGCAGTACCAGATCCAACTGCTGACGTCGCCCAATCCGAGCAGCATGACAATTAGAAGATATACGTTTATCTCCAGCGGAAAAAAGCATATCGCATTCCATTTCCCGTATGTATTGATCGTGTATCCCGCCTGATAGCTCCCGAGTGGGCAGAGTGGGTCTTCCGCATTCTGCTTCCTCGTAGAGAATATGCCATCAATCGCTGTAAAAGCCCAGCTTACTAGATCCATATTACGGTTGAAAGTTGAGTTGTTTCTGTTGTAAAAAGAAAAGGTATTTAGTCAGCACGACCGAATGGTTCCAGGGAGGGATGGTTCCAGGGAGGAATGGAGGGTATTCTTCTTTACCAGAGAGGAGATCCGGTACAAGAATCAGTTTGTTGGTTGACAGGCTATGTGTATCTACAGGACTGACACCTATTTAAACTAGGGATGCACCGAATATTCGGCCGCCGAAAATTATCGGCCGAAAATGGTTAAAAATGCATTTTCGGCTTTCGGCCGAAAGGGTTTTAGCACCGAAAATATATCACAGAATGTCAAAGAACAGGGTTACGTAACGTTCGTAACCTAAAGTGTTGTTGTGATGACGTAATCAAAACGCGGCTACGTGAGCAGCTTGGCAGCTCTTCCTGCATTCTGCAGCCTGTGATAACTAACTCCTCTTGGGAGTCGCGCTGTTTCTATCCAATAAATGCGTCTTTAACATGCTTTATATGCTCGCCATTACTATATGCCCGTCGCGGTTAAAACCGTTTTAACTAACGTTAGCGTTAAGCTAGCTAACAATGCTTCCAGTCCTCTTTGACCCGTCTCTCGTAAGCTACGTCATCCCCCACTAAGAGTCACGGGAGATCCTTCAGGCTAGAACGTGTCTGTCTTTATGCAGATCTTTATGCAGTTTTAAAGCACCTTGGCTTTGTTCTGAATGCACTTTGTTGTAGTTATCCTACAGAGAAAAGAAAATGCACTTGACTTTAATTCAGGACTCCCTGGAAGAAGAGATCTTGTATCTCAACGGGACATTCCTGGATAAATAAAGGATAAATAAAATGCACATTTTGTTGTATGCAAAGAGAAAATGTTTAAATTGTACAATCTTTCAGCAGTCAGTCTGGAATTAATGTATGCATTCAAAAGTGCTGAATAAATGTTTTATGGGCCCATAATAGTGATTATTAATATTATTTAAGTTAAGTTTTGCCATAATCATGTCTTTTGCCATAATCAGGTAGCTGAAAAAAAATACATTATATATATATTTATATTAATCATTTTCGGTTTTTCGGCATTCGGTTTTCGGCCAACTGTTTCCTATTTTCGGTATCGGTTTCGGCCAAGAATTTCCCATTCGGTGCATCCCTAATTTAAACGCACACACACGCCTGAGGTAAAAGCTATTGCGGCCATTGGGTTGGTTTCTCTATGTGTAGCTAAATGTGATTGTAACAGAGAATCCATGTCTAAAACGTCAAGAGCCTTCATTGGACAGAGTAGTGAATAATCATTGATCATGATAAACCTTGGGCGAGTAGGCCTGTATGATCTTCTTGTACACAGCTCCCAAATAGCTATCCACACTTTTCATTGTCAACAATGTTGTTGATCGGTAGTCCTTTCTCAGCTGAAATATTCTTATAGTAGCCTACTGTATATCCACAGCTTTGGCTAGTTAGCCACAAACTGATTGATTGATTGATTGAACATTTTATTAACAGATTGCAGAGTGGGTACAATACAGTACGGCTCAATATACACAATTGTTAAGTAAGTAAGTAAGTAAGTAAGTATTTATTTATAAAGCACCTTTCATACATGTCATGCAGCTCAAAGTGCTGTACACAAACATACGCATATATAAAGCATCACATTAATAAGACAACAGTAATAAAAGTATGGCAATAGGCAAAGCACAGTAAATAACATTTCAGTAAAAGATCAATACATAAAATAAAATAAAAACATAATAATAAAAACATTTCAATAAGATACTCGCTTTCCCTAAGGCATGGTACACTATTTGTAAGCTAGACTGTATAGGTACGTTGTTAATTTTCCTTTAAAAATGTGTATGGAGCTGGCGTTCCTGATGTGTGTTGGAAGTGTGTTCCATAGTTTTGGGGCATAGTTGGCAAATGCCATACTTCCGATCCTCTTTTGGTTTCTGGGTGTGTCTAATAAACCTGTAGTGGATGACCGTAGCGTTCTTGAGGGCAGATAACTAACTAGGGAATTTGCTATGTATTTTGGGCCTTGCTCATTAAGAGCTTTATATGTCAGGAAAAGGACCTTAAAATCAATTCTATGAGTTATTGGCAGCCAGTGCAGAGTGGCTAGGACTGGAGTGATATGTTCTCTTCTCTTTGTACGAGTTAGTAATCGAGCTGCAGAGTTTTGGATAAGCTGAAGCTTCCCAATGGTTGCTTTGGGAAGACCAGTGAACAGTGCATTACAATAGTCAAGCCGGCTTGAGATAAAAGCATGAATCAGTGTCTCGGCATCCTTTTTATTTACGAATGGTCTTACTTTCGCTATGTTTCTTAGGTGAAAGAATGATGTTTTCATGGCCTTATTAATATGAGACTTAAAGGTCAGGTCTGAGTCCAAGATGACACCTAGGCTTGTAACCTCAGTCTTTACATAGGATGAAAGACTCCCCAGGTTTCCATCAAGGCCGATCAATAGGATTTCACATTGTTAACACAGGTTAACACATTGACCGCCAGCAGCAGGGGCCGCCAGGTCATCGCCAGGTCTTTATTCAATGGATATAGTTTTAGACTGTGACATTTACGAGTGCTTAAAATATATCTTATATTATATCTATGGGTCTAATAACGCCGTAGAGTCTCATTGAGTTGCTTCTAGTCAACATGCCCGAGACAGATTGTTTTTTTCATCTGTACATTTCCGTTTTATACCGTTTTGAATAGAGTATGGTTTGGGTGTTTTTCAGTAATTCCAGGAAAAAGACAAGAAAAAGGCATTTTACTGTAATCCAGTCATCACGTTGTAATTTTTCGGCTGATTATCTAATCATCCTGAAATCAACGCTAGATTATCATTAGTATGTCTCCTCGTCCATACATGAAATGACCGTCGTAGCGGGGCGCTCGCCCCTCCTCCTACCCAACGGTAAACAGCCATACACATTCCACACAGATAGCTGTGATCGGGGTAGAAATAAATGTCAGATCAACAATCAAATTTATATATAATGTTCTTACCTTGTATCTGATGTAATGCAAAAGAGATAATCCAAATATCTGATCGCAATTCCAAATAATGCTCGTGGAGGTCTGTACCACACTACCGACCGTTTCACAATGACAGGCGGGCGGAGTTACTGTTCAATGCCATCGTTGTATAGAACTGGCTCGCCTGAGCATTTAAACCCCGCCCGCCTGTCAAAACACAACAGCCCATTTTCAATGAGATGCAATAGCTCCGCCTGGCAGTAGAGGGCGGTGTTGACCGTCTGCCAGCTCAGACAGGCTCTGAAGGGGATACCAGAGGCTGCAGCTATGAATTATGAATAGATATAGCGAATAAACAAAATAACGATCCCAAAAACGAGTTAACTCGTTTCTGGCGCTCAACGCATGGCGGCCAATAACGAGTTCACTCGCTTATGGCGCAGAATGTGTTAAGGGGATGCAGACCAGAGAAAGACTTTCGTCATCAGGGTCCCCCATTTTCAATTCATAATGACATTTATGACATACACAACATAAAGATATACAGATATATCATGACATTTATGACATACATGACATAGGCTACAGATATACAGTACTGTTACATTTGTGACATACAAGATATACAAATATACAGGACTGTTTAACAGCAACACCCTCTTCGGTTTTGTAAATGGGGAATCTTTTATGACTGTATGATAACTATTATCATGGTGCTAGTTTATGCCGGTTCTATCAGTATTCAGTATCTGCGTCAGTCTCCGTCAATCTCTGATTCCATCTGTCGTAAGGCGCGAACTGCTCACCTACTTCCGTTCTGAGATGACTTAAAGGGGCAGTGAGGCAATTCAAAGGATTTGGTCAAATCGTAGTTAACCTCACATGAATATACATATAACCAAATAGCATTAACTGTTTATTTTCTTATACAATAGCATTAACTATTTATGTTCATATACAATAGCATTAACTATTTATGTTTATAACTAAATAGTTATGAATCTGAAACCTGGGTTACATCCAGTATTGTTTCTTTGTCTTGTAGGTTGGAGAATATCACTATAAGTGGTCTTTTCCCGGTCCCGTTTTCACAATTTTTTCTTGGCAGGTGCACCTCTGAACACCACCTCCAATTTAGGATTTTTAGCGAAGACTCCTTCTAATAATAATAATAATAATAATAATAGATCAAATTTCTATAGCGCCTTTCATAGAACCCAAGGTCGCTTCACAATCAGGACAAAATAAAATAAAAAATAGGGCTAGGGAAGTAGGGAAAAAAGGGGGATGAGGGCAGGTAAGGGATAATGGACCTAATCTAATCTAAACTAACTGATGGGGAAAGCCTTGGTGAAGAGGTGTGTTTTAAGAGCAGTTCTCCCGCTATCTCTCCGAAAAAGTTTGAATAGTACTTTGTCAACGTCCCGCTTGGCCCCTTTGGGTCCTGTTCTTGTGGTATGCCAATCACCCTCAGATTTTTCCGTTTAGCATAGTTAATCATATTCTCCATGTGTTCCTCCATCTCTTTATTGTCAGCTCGGAGCTCTTGGCATTCCTTCTCCCAATAGTCTTGGTCCGTGGCTCTGCTATTCAACGAGGCTTCTCTCTCCATGTGTCTTCTCTCTTGCTCTCCCATCCTCGTCTCTAGGTTAGCCACAGTAGCTTCCTATTTCTCCATCTTGTTATCCACCACTTCGCCTATCTTCTTTTCCCAGCTCGCCAATAAAGTTTCAGTTTGTCTCGCTATCTTTTCTTCCAACCGTGTAAACGTCTCAATTATCTGTCTTTTCTCCCTCTTCTGCCAAGAGTGAGCGCATGGCCTCCATTGTCATACCCGTTCCCCCTCCGTTAGTATTAGCCTTAGCACCTGTTGCGTCTTCCCCCGCGTGTACCTCTCTGGTTAGCTTTACTTGAATAGACTGTACAGTATTGGTTTTGATGGAATTGTTTGCATTGCATTTACATTTAATAATTTAGCTGACGCTTTTATCCAAAGCAATGTGTGCAAAACTGTTTAGTTTTTGGATGTGTGTGACATTATGTGCAAAGTAAATCAGCATTGTTATTGTGTGAAGTGCCCCTTTAACACACTGCGAGGATGTAGGCTTACTCATCTCTGTTGACACAACCAGCACTATCATGGACCCTGACAATGGTTCATCTCTGTTGACACAACCAGCACTATCATGGACCCTGGCACTGACAATGGTTCATCTCTGTTGACACAACCAGCACTATCATGGACCCTGGCACTGACAATGGTTCATCTCTGTTGACACAACCAGCACTATCATGGACCCTGGCACTGACAATGGTTCATCTCTGTTGACACAACCAGCACTATCATGGACCCTGACACTGACAATGGTTCTTTCTTTGGGAAATCAATGTGTTTAATCTTCCTTTGTTATGATTTTTCTTTTCTTCTTCTTCTTCTCATCATTATTGGGAAGCATGGTGGGATGGGGGGTCAATACGGAAAGACAGGTGCTGAAGACAGGACTGTGGGCTGAACTCTTCCTTGCCTATAACTACCTACTATGCTAATATGTCTTTACTGCTTTCAAGACTAGCACCAAAGTTTCAACACTGTTTTACGAACATTGTTACTCAGCTGAAAGAGTTGTACCCTTCCTGCTGACCTGTTGTATAGAACTTGTAAGTTGCTTTGGATAAAAGCGTCAGCTAAATGACTAAATGTAAATGTAAATAAATTAGAATCCTGTTGTGTGTATTGTAGCGACCGTGGGATTTGAGTGATTGGTCAGCCGAGCTGTCACTCTTGCACTCTACCAACCTGGGGCTGGCAGGCGACGCTGTTGGTTGCGCGGGCCCGGGGTTGGTAGAGTGGAGGGGGCAGGGGCTGACCTGGGAAAGCTATAAGAGGGTGTGGCACCTAGGGTGTGGCCTCTTGAGGCATGGGAAGCTACAGGGATGAGAGTCGTCAATAACAACAACCAACCAGGGTTCGTTACAGTATGTACATGTTGTCTGCCACTCACATCTCACTGTCACTGTACATTTAATTAAAATCATGTATACATGTTGAATTGTTCAATTCATGCAACTTGAAATATGAAATCCTTTAATACAGTATTTCACAACATCACATGCTTTCACTGTACAATATTTCTTACAGTTTCAAATATAAACACATGCAGCGTGCATCAAGCTTGAACTGGACAGAGAACTGAAGAGAAACAAAAACATACAACTTGCATGTTGAAAAGATAAATAGCTTAGTGTTTAAAGGAAGGTAACCCACACAAAATATTTTATCTTTACAAGAAAAATGTGTTCATCAAATGAAAAGGTAGCCTATTTAAATTCTCTATACAAATGGAACTAAGAATGTGTTGATATTAATGCAATTTCTTAACGTCTCTTCATAACCACTAATAACATGATGTGTCTTCAGGAAAAGCTCTTTAATCCACTCAACAATAAAGATGTTCTTATGATGCCGATAACATCCCATATACATGTTAGGCAACATCAGAGCAACTCAGCAAGTCAAATGCATTGTCTGACTAGTCACTAGGCCATGTGCATCACAGCTCAAACAGAGAAAAGCACTATGCACAGTTGGCCATCCTTTTTGCCATTGTAAGTCCAAGGGACCATCGTGACAAAAGCTACTATTGCACATTGCTCTGCAGCACAATAAAACCGTACAAGGACGAGCCTCTCTCACCAAGCCCTTAACACAAGTAGCTAAGAGGAGACACAGTTACTGATACAAAATGTCTTTCTGAAGAGGGCTTCTCCTGAATCCCACACGTGGCTCTGACCAGCGTCGCGTTCCTCTCCGAGAGTGGACTTCTTATCACAAACACAGTCCGAGCAGCAAGAGGCTGGCCAGTGGACAGACATAGTGCAGTGTGCTCGCTTGCCAGGAGGGGGCGCTGTTACATAGGTCCGAGTCACAGCAGTGGATGCGCACCCCTGGCAGCTCTTGCTGTTGGCAGTGTCTAGAGGTGGCACAGCCACTGGTCAGGATGATGCCCAGTGCCGCTGAATGACAGGAAGAGAGAGAGAGAGAGCGAGAGAGAGCAGTCAGTCAGGGAGGAGTGACAGGCTGGTGATGGACTCAGCAGGAAAACAGCACAACTAAGCTGTAGAGAGGACGCAAGTCTGCGGGGAAGGTAACTGAAGATCTTAAGGACCATACCGGGCGGTCTTTATGACATCACATCAGGGTTCCAAGTCATTATTTTCTTGATAAAAAAAAATCAAGATGTCTTTCTTCTTTTTCTATAGTCTTTTACTGTTACTGGAAATTTTTTTACACGTTATAAAGATAAGATAAGATAAGATATTCCTTAAGACACTCTGATGTACACGAGACCGCCGCCATCTTGGTATAGGGGGACCATACGGATTTCTACCATCAAATCCATGCATTGAGCTCCGTTTTTATTACATGTTTTATCACATTCTTGTTCATTTCATAACATTTTCATACGATTTGTTTTGAAAATATTGAGGCCAACATGGCATTTCACTATTTCGAAAGCCTTTCTGGTGATTCTAAGGCGAGATATGAGTCAAAGAAACTCCCCCTGATTACCACGACCACAACATCAGAGCGAGTTAGCCGAACGTTAGCCACCAGCCACTTTTTCCTCTGTGATGGTATAAAACTTCCGATTTGGATTTCTGTTTTTGTCATTAGTATAACGCGTAACACAGCAGCTCTTTGGCATTGTGAAGGACTGAAGAAAAGTCTGCTTGATTGTCTTTAATTTGCCGCTTTAACTATCCGTTTCTCCACTAAATAGTGTACACAATGTACCAGGCGGTGCAGTTTCCCCCCACGCTGCAGTTCCGTAGCAATAACAGACAGGAAGTTGACTTCGAGAATCATAGCAGCATGGGGGAGGGGGGGGGGGGGGGGGGGGGGGGTACAGGTAGTAAAAAAGCAGTGTAAACAATATAACAAATCAATATAATTAACCCTGGACATGTGCATATGGGCAACAAGGTGCGAGATGAGGGTATGTATACCCTCTCAGTTATATTTGCCCTACAATAAATAGTTACAATATATAATCTAATAATCCAATAATCTAAATCTAATCTAATATATAATCTGAAAGAAATAACTAAATGCTCAAATGCTAAATATATGCAATATATAATCTAATAATCCAATAATCTAAATCTAATCTAATATATAATCAAAAATGCTAAATGCTCAAATTATATGATCTGATGAAGTATACAGTATTCACATAAAGTGCGGTGTGCATAAGGTAGTATATTGTCCTTTTTAGGTTCCTAGTAGTTGGATGTCTGGCAGCAGTCCCTGCACTGTTGTGGAGCCTGATGGCCGCTGGTATGAAGGACTGGCCGAGGCAGTTAGTTGAGTGTCAGGGGGGTATGAGTCTGTGACTGAACGGGCTTCTCATCTTCACTAGCTCGTCGTAGAGGGGGTGGAGGGATTCTCCAGGATAGCAGCCAGCTTCCTTCTCATCCCCCTCTCTGCCACCACCTCTAGTCTGACCAGCTCGACTCCCACCACAGAGTTATGCTCTGATTCACCACTGCCATTGGCTTCCAGTGTATCTGAAAATGTGTATTATTGTGTATTATTACAATATTGTCACCCACTGTAACTGAGAAGCCGTCGGTCTTGCTGAGTTTGTTATTTGAACCGAAGAGAATGGACTCTGTTTTACCCAACATCTGATCCCTCTACCATTTAACATTCTGTAAACTTAATTCACTTTGTTGCCTGATATCAGCCATTGTCAACTAGTTACATTCCCTTTCCATCTTCAGTCTGACATTGCCTCCAAACGATTTCCATGGGGGAGAGGGATTTGATTTTCCCTTAATCACTAGAGACCAACCGAAACTATGACGTGCCTCACGAAATTCAGATAAAACGGTCAAACTAGGTGTTATAAAATATTAATTAAGATCCAGCAATTGCATCCTATTTCTCTACAAAAATGTTGCCAAACATATTTTATTGAACCGTTTAGGTGGAAAAATAGAAGGTTTACGAGCAAGCTATGTTTTTGCTGCTCCCCAACAGCTTGACAACAGCTTGACAACGTGTTAGTCCCCCCAGTGGTGCTGATTGGATAATCACTTTCTCAATGAAAGAAACGCTGTTTCATTATCATCACAATACCAGACCAGAAGAATCAGTCAACTGGAAGTGGGCGATTTCAAAGGTCTGGACCCAGGCAATAAACTTTGAGTATCATCCACCTTCTTCCATTACCTCATGTAGTCTAAATGTTCTTATTAGTGCGCTTGAGACAGAATAGGTTTGTGGTCTCTCTTTTTACTAAGTGTTAGGATAGGTGCAATGACCTACTGGCAAGTGTGTGTTTGCATGACCATACATTCATTTCCTGAATTTCCCCAAGGGGATCAATAAAGGAATATCTTATCTTAAATCAAACATTACTCGTGTGAGGCGGCTACGTGGTGCAGTGGGCAAGGCGCTCACCACGAATACTGGAGACTGGGCTCGAACAGGTTCGCCTCCCTGTTCGAGCCCAGCGCTCCACATTGCTTTCAGTTTAGCTGGTCGTCCGCACTAATACACATTGGCAGTATTAGGGGGAGGGAAACTGATGGGTGGGGATCGGGCGTTGTGGACAGCGACTCCTACAGGTCGGTTGGTGCGCCTGCGCAGTAGAATCAGGAAGCGACGGGGGCAGGGCCCCTCCAAAGCCCAGACCCCTGACGCTGAAAGATCGAGCCGCGCAGGTGGAAAGATGCGACTGCTGTTACCTCGAGTATCGGAGGGGACTCGTGCTATGTATGACTTAGTCCACATTGCAGCCGGCTTGTGGGAGGCATGAAACAGCGTTTAAAGACAGGGGAGGGTTGAATTGGATGATACGAAAAATTGGGATGGGAGAAAAATAGAAGAAATGGGAGAAAAAGTGAATAATAAAAAAAAAAAAACATTACTCGTGTGAATACAGTACAACACATGGCTGGTGTTATTGACTTGAGCAAAAGCGATATCATCCTAACTCTTAACTTAACATAGAATCATTTCAATTTCAGATGATTTTGCCTTGGAACCAACTGGAATTAATAGTTTGGTTCTCTGGTAATAGCCAGTTAAACATCAGCAACATTTAGCGACCACTAAGATGCACCACTCAGATGCAAAGAGATGTGCTTCACATTTTGAGTGAAATCCCTCTTTTCATAAAAATTTTTACTGCTGTTTGTACTGCGATTACAAAATAACATAACTATGTATTTGGACATAAGCCAAAGAAACATCTGAGCATCACAAGCAAAAAGAAAAAGGGATAAAAAGAAGAGGAAGAAGAAGGAGAAGAAAAAGAAAGTGTCATTCTTCAGACCATGTTTACATTATATTATATAGCCTAAGTGTTGACCTCAGCTGACCTCCATGAGAAGGTCAGTGTGCTTGTTAGGGGCAGATGCCTCCAGCTGAGGGCAAAGGAGACTAAGCCTGTTATGAAACGGCATCAGCAGCTGTTTGACGCAGGCCGGACCGGCCCATGTGGGGATTAACGGGAAGAAGAGACCACAAATCACTCTCAAGATGCTGTTTAAAAGAAGATGTCCAGCCCCCCACCCCCGTCCCGTCATACTTGAGTCTGTGACGGGCTGTTGTCGTTGTCAGGCCCTGGTTGACCCCATTTATTTCCCTGAGCCAATGTAAAAACAGTGTCACGTCAGCCCTTGGAGACGTGTGTGGCTTCCTCAGCTGTCAGGCCAAAGGAACAGCTGGATATACCACGCACCCCACGGAATGTCAACACACACAACTCCTCAGCGGGCCGTCGCTGTCGTTGCCCGTCGGAGTCCTCCGTTTGGTTTAATATCAAACAGCGATGAGTGACTTGTGATTTAAACTCAGCAAAGCGCATCAAAGTGGAGTTATGCAACAGACCTCGTTGCGAGGAAGAAAAATGGAATGTTCACAGCAACGGACTAAGAACATTTAGCCTACATGAAAGTATGATTAAAATTATTATTCCAATGTCCAGTGACATGCCAGAGCAAATACATCACCATGTAATAATAATAATCATAATAATTATATAATAATAATAATAATCTACTATCCCATAAACAATTTTGTCCCAAAGTAAGTTTCACACACTGAGTGACATCACCACACCTATTAGAAGATAATGGAAGACGTACAAGAGAGAAGAGGATTATATGAATACGCTCCACGGTCATCAGTGGTGGAGTGTATACTCACTGCTCTCTGTCTTGATGCAGAATCTGTGTTTGAAGCCATTGTGTGAGTGGGTGCAGGTGAGAACATCTGGGTTGGAACAGCCCACGTCCATGTACCTCTGGCCCTGGATGATGTTGCAGCCATAGCACTGCAGACCCTGGACTGTTGGGAGGACACAGGAAGTAACATGCAACACCTGGTTAGTTTATACATCTCTAGACCTGGGCTTTAGTTTTATCTAGACCTGGGCTTTAGTTTATATACATATCTATGGGGTGGGGGAAAAAATCGATACGTAGTAGTATCGCGATACTTTGCGTGGCGATACTGTATCGATACAGGGACGCCAAGTATCGATATTTAATTATTCATAAAAAAAAATTGTATAAGGAAGTTGCATTGTTCATTTCAATACCTGTAATAGTACAGTAGTCCACACACACATGTGCATTCAGTTAAGTTGGAATATGACTGTAATACAAACAGTTCAGTTTGTCAGGTACATGCAACACAGATGACAGTGTTTACATCTGTCTGCTTGGAGAAAATACCATGTTCTGCAATAAAAATGATTGAAGTGAGATGAACAGACTGAACTTGATTTGATTAGATAAAACATGTTGACAAAGTTTTACTTTGCAGTTGAAAAAAGGTAATAAATTAAATGTGATAAAAAAAATATATATATATATATTTTTTTTTCTTTCCGCAATACTCAGCGTATCGCGATATATTTAGTATCGTGATACTATCGTATCGTGACGCAAGTATTGCGATAGTATTGTATCGTGAGGTCTGGCGATTCCCACCCGGCTTCTGCTTAGTTTATACATATCTAGACCAGGGCTTCTGCTTAGTTTATACATATCTAGACCAGGGCTTCTGCTTAGTTTATACATATCTAGACCAGGGCTTCTGCTTAGTTTATACATATTGTAGTGACCCTGGGATTTGGGTGGTTGGTCAATCGAGCTGCCACTCTGCACTCCGCCATCTCGGGGCTGGCGGCGACGCTATTGGTCACGCCAGCCACGGGTTGACAGAGTCGAGAGTGCGCAGGCTGACCTGGGGAGGCTAGAGGGTGGAGCACCTGGGGTGCGGCCTCTTGGGGTGTAGACAGTCACTTATACTGCAACCTGTATGATAACCGTTGTAAAGCAGTGAACTGAGAACTATCAACCTGCCTCGAGAGTCGTGAATAACGTGGTGCAAAACCAAGCAACGTTACAATATCTAGACCTGGGCTTCTGCTTAGTTTATACACATCTAGACCAGGGCTTCTGCTTAGTTTATACACATCTAGACCAGGGCTTCTGCTTAGTTTATACACATCTAGACCAGGGCTTCTGCTTAGTTTATACACATCTAGACCAGAGCTTCTGCTTAGTTTATACACATCTAGACCAGAGCTTCTGCTTAGTTTATACACATCTAGACCAGAGCTTCTGGTTAGTTTATACATATCTAGACCAGAGCTTCTGCTTAGTTTATACATCTCTAGACCAGAGCTTCTGGTTAGTTTATACATCTCTAGACCAGGGCTTCTGGTTAGTTTATACATCTCTAGACCAGGGGCTTGATTGATTGATTGATTGATTGATTGAAAACTTTATTAACATTGCAGAATGGTTACAATACAGTACGGCTCAATACACACAATTGTTAAGGGGATGCAGACCAGAGAAAGACTTTCGTCTTGTTTACATCAGGGTCCCCCATTTTCAATTCATCATAACATTTATGACATACATGACATATAAACAGTACTGTTACATCCAGACATTTATGACATACAAGATATACTTCCTAAACACCTGGTTAGTTTATACATATCTAGACCAGACCCTCCTAAACACTTGATTCGTTTATACATCTCTAGACCAGAGCTTCCTAAATACCTAGTTAGTTTATACATATTGTGACAGATCTCCTCCCCCCTCCCATGGATATGTGAAGGATGGGAGATACTTCTGCCACGGAAGGAGTAGAGTCAATTAGGTATACCTGATTAGTACTGATAGAACACACCTGCGCATCATTAGTCCACCCACATCTCACGTGCACACACCCAGTCCCACACACTACATAACCACTAGGTTAGAGAGGAGTAAGTTGAGCGGAGTTGGAGTTGTTGTATTGAGAAAGAGAGAGATTGTGTATTTGGAGATGTGAAGGTGAGAGGAAGTAATAGAGAGGTAAAGGTGAGTAGGTGTTCTTTGTGTACTGGACCCTGGACTGGCTGAGATACCCCCTTGTGTACTGACCCTGGACTGGACGACTACCCCGAATTGTGAACAATCCCTTTTCCTGTCGGCGAGCCTGTTTTGTGTTTTTGACCCTCGGACTGAATCACGACCATTATTTAGCTTTCCCCCTCTGGATTCTGCCCTGAATTCAATAAATACTTGTATTGATTGATATTGCTCTTGTGTGGACATTCAAATTTGTTTGTATTTGAACCGTGGTGAGCCTGAACACTACCAGGTTCGTCACAATATCTAGACCAGACCCTCCTAAACACCTAGTTAGTTTATACATCTCTAGACCAGAGCTTCCTAAACACCTAGTTAGTTTATACATCTCTAGACCAGGGCTTCTTAAACGTGTCCAACTTGGGAGCCATGATGAGTAAATCACCCTGGGACCCAGTCACATTACAGTGCACTGGTGCTCTTATCATGTGGGGACCCACCAGAGACAGGCTCCACTCCTTACAAAAATGTATTATGGTATTTTAAAATGGTATCATGGTATTTCCATACATTTTGGTCACTACGCCATACTACTAGTACTACTAGTTAGTGACCAAAAATACCATTAGTATCATGGTTTAAATTGGATTATGCCATGGTATTATTAAGTACAAAAGTGGTATCATAGTGTTACATAACCTTTACCATGACAGTATCACGGCAAATTATTTATACAATGGCCCATACCATGGTAAAACTGGAATTACCATCAAACTACCCATCACAGTAAATTTCGCAGAGTAAATTGTACTCAGTTTGTGTCAAATGTACTCAGTTTGAGTAAAATTTACTCTGCAAAATGTACTGTGTATGATGCGTTTTCTAAGGGGTGATTCATTTTAGGGCCAGAACCATAGTAGAAACTCTGCTTAGAGGATATGTCAGCTAGTTAGTGTGCATCCCTGCACCGCGAAGCAAATAACACAAACAGTCACAAACAGTTAGTGTGCATGAAAATATTTGATAACGTGCTATACAACAACATATACCTGTCCATACCCTGTATATAGTGGACGATAGGTAACATGCCAGGTTGTGTATTTCTGTATACCTGTCTAGTCTGAATAGTGAAGGAAGGAGGGACTTGTTACCCTGCTCCAGACAAATGCTGCCCAACCTAAGGTCTGGGCCCTTTAGGGGGACTCCAAAGATCTCAAGGGAGGACATAAGGCTTAGGAGAATTCAAGGCAAATTAATCATAACTATAATAATAATGATATCATATAATAACAATATACAATATGTAATCAAATATATGACTCTTTGAAATATATATCTAAAATATATTATTCTCTTATATATTATATTATATATAAGAGATATCAAAGACTCTAGCCGTCCAAACAACTGCCTCTTTGCACTGCTGCAGTCAGGCAAGTGCTACCGGAGTCTCATGGCCAGTACAGAGAGACTCAAAAGGAGCTTCTACCCCCAGGCTATTGGGATACTCAATGTGGACTCTATGCAACACCAACCCATCCATTATTTAGACACTTTAAACACTTTTTAACACTACACCATATTTTATCTATTTATTACTAAAATATTTGCACTACCTCTCTACCTCATTTTAGCATTTTGTTTACATTTTGTACTTTAGTTTTGTATATTGTATATTTTGTATAGTGTTTGGTCTTTATTCTTTTAACTTTTTTACTGTATGAAGCACAATCTCAGGAGTCTCATAGTACAGAACCAAGAATTTAGCTGTAATGTATGTGTACCTTATATGTGACAAATAAAACAAAACTTGAAACTTGAACTTGATATGTATAATATAATAATTATGAAGCCTCAAAAAAGGAAGAGCAGACAATTACTTTTAAGATAGTGAGAAGAACAGAGCACTCCCATTGTTTTGTGTTGTAAATAATGTTATGAAATGGAGTATGAGTGAATCCTTCTTTCATTGACCAGGCAAGTAATGTCTCCCTGAAAGATGTACAAACATATTGCCACGCCGACCGGCAGATTATGTTCAAGGTTGGGAACCATTACTGTCGATTGAACAGAAGCCACCATGCTAGAAATTAGGGCTGAAGTATATAGACAAAATATGGTGATGTGTTACAGCCACAGCCAGGGTTCTCCTCTCTCCTGTCTGGCAGCAGGTCTCCACGCCCTTATATGGGCAGCTTCCTGTCTCCTCATCCCCACGCTGTCTACCTGGGTCATCCTACACACCTGAGACTCATCACGTCATCACGAGCCTGGATATGAGGCCTGCACTCCTGCCACTCCTTGTCCGAGTGTTGCTTCACCTACCGTGGTACTAGGACTCTAACCTGTTTGCTTCCACTGTCTCTGAACCTGCCTTGTTCTAACTTTGCTCTCTCTGTGTGTAGGATTGCACACCCCCGGTCTACCCCCCACCCGTGGACGTCAGTGGCGTTGTTAGCCCTGGGGCTTCCTGGGCTTTAGCCCCAGATGTTTTTCTCCTAGCCCCGGAGCTTAAATTTCAAATTTCTTTTAAGATGGAAGCATCTTATTGTCTGTGCTGAATGTTTGGTATTTTTTTTTGGTTTTTTGTACTTTTAAACATCCATTTTTAGTAAGTAGTAGTTTTCATTTGATCCTATAATTCTTTCATTCACCGATTTGTAGACCTTTTTTTTAGTGTCCTGAAAGGCGCCTTATAAATCAAATGCATTATTATTATTATTATCATCCAGGAGGGAAAAGACACTTTGGATAGTAGGGACTGCATCTCTGCCTGTCCTGGCCAGGAAACACTTTGCAACTGTGATCTCCTCTGGCAGTAGTTGGATATTGTAATGTGTGGCGAGGGGTTGCAGCAATTCCACTGAGAGAAACTGGTCTGAGGCTGGATAACATGCCTGTATGCCTCTCATAAGTTGTTCTCCAACTCATGAGAACCTGCTCTCAAGCTCTTGCAGCATTCTGTCGAGGACTGGATAGAACAGTCTCTGTCTCAGCTGATCTCCTGAGCTGAGGTCTGAGCTTGTGCCACAAGATGACTCAACTACATACTCGTCCATCCTTTTCTGCTTCCTCCTTTGGCTGGTAGTATGTTCCTCAATCCCAAGGCCATATATGGCCTTTGTCCTGTCATACATGTCCACTGCCATCTCTGAGGTGCGATAACCTTTGAGTGTGTCCAGCACTGTGCTTTTAAATAGTACAGATAGGTATTGAAGATGTGCACTTTAACACAGCAGCACCTGGAGCCATCCATACCCATGTCCAGTGTCCACTGACAAAGACATGCTCATGATACTGTGATAAACTATAATAAGTTTTAATCAAACCCTGGTTCATTTCCTCGGATAGTCCGGTTGGTTTTGGGTGGTGTGAAAGCTCATTCACTCTTGCAAGTGAACCCTGCTGTGGTTCATTTGAGACGTGAATGCAAAGCGGACCAAAGGCAGGAAAATACCCAAAAATCTAATTTATTTTTTATGAGAAGACTGAGACATATGTATATAATGAAACACACAACACATTTATTTTTCGATTGCTTAAGCACGATTTTGAAAACAGGGCCCGGTGTTTCAAAACACTACACACAATTAGCACAACCACACACAATTATCAGAACACCCCAGATCCTTTGCTAAATTAAACACTCGTCAAAACTATACACTAATTTATAAAAACTACATTTTGTTACCATATGAAACACACGTTTCATATGACTTAATTCTGTTTGAACCAGTTACACACTGCTAAACACAGCCATCAGATGCACAAACACACCCTTGCTTAATTGTAGATACACCAATCAGGTTTAAGCACTATGAAAATGCAGCAGGTGAGTTCATCTGTCTTCAACCAAAATGGAAGGAGAGTGTACACAGAGAACGTGAAAATATACAATACATTCACCAAACACTACACAAGACAACCAATGATGCAGACTGATGAAAATATAAATCTTCTCTCCATATAACCAAATCAGTCAACATTTCAACATGGAGAATCACAACTAAACATGTCCCAGTTTTCATGCTACTACAGTGTGCATAACACTGTAAGCTCAGCAAATATCAGACAAACATAAAATACTGTATCCAGTACAGGTTAAAATGACAGTAAAAAAAAAAAAAAAAAAAATATATATATATATATATATATATATATATATATATATATATATATATATATATATATATATATATATATATATATATATATAGAAAACATTTAAATAGAGTACAGAAAATACTAGACATTATCTCTTTGCCTGGATCTGGCAAGATAGTTTTTTGTTGTGATTCTCCATGTTGACATGTTGACTGATTTGGGTATATGGAGAGAAAATTTATATTTTCATCAGTCTGCATCATTGGTTGTCTTGTGTAGTGTTTGGTGAATGTATTGTATATTTTCACGTTCTCTGTGTACAGTACTTCACTCTCCTTCCATTTTGGTTGAAGACAGATGAACTCACCTGCTGCATTTTTATAGTGCTTAAACCTGATTGGTGTATCTACAATAAAGCAATGGTGTGTTTGTGCATCTGATGGCTGTGTTTAACCAATTGGCTCATATGTGTCGTAATTTGACATTCTGTGTCTAATGTAATGCAAGTGTGTTTAGTGTTTTGCAAATCACGGTGTGTATTGTTTTGCAAAAAGTGTGAGGCTGACATTGTGCTTATAGGGGTGCAAATCTGGGCCTATGTTTTGCTCCTTGAGTGTAAGGTTTTGATAATTGTGTAATACTTTTGATTTGAGTGTTTATGCAATCGAAGAAAACTGTAAAGACTAGAGATGAACTGTTTATTTCTTTTGTACATAGGCTGTGCATGTTTGTTTGTTTATTTGCTTATGTGTATGATTCTTAACTGTGTTTTTATTTGGTTATTGGTGTATATGTATGTATGATATGTATATATATGTATATATGTATGTATGTATATGTGTATATATGTATATTTGTACTCCTGTTGGGGCCTCTTGGACCAGATCAATGTTTTATCTGGCTAAATAAAGGTTAAATAAATAAATAAGAAACTGATGATTTGGTCCTGTTAACTTTGAATTTTCTATATGGGGACTGCCCAGATCCCTCTCATGGACCTGGACCTCACTTTGAGAACCTCTAATCTAGTTCTTCAGTATTTGTCTCTAATTACTCAAAAATTGCATATTCTGTGTTAAAAAAAAGAAGAAAAAAAAGCCCCCAATGTTTTCTAACCCTAAAAACGCCCCTGGTGGACGTCATCACCAGTTTGGATGTTGCCTGGGATTACATGGAGTGACCTTCCTCTGTATATTTCACTATCTGCCTCGTCAATGCCTGGTACCTAATTAAACACCCTAAACCGCCTCATTCTCCTGTGCCTTGTGTTCTGCTCTTGGGTTCCAACCTAGACGCCACCCTAACATGATGGGTTTCTCTTGAGTCTTGACAGGTATTACAATTGCAATCATCCACGATATTAGAGGAAATGGTATTTATTTTACATCATTATTTAAATTTTTGTTGAAAATAAATGATGATGATGTGATTTTTGTGGGGGTCTGTACCAAACAAAGATGTTTTCTTACGTCTGTAGAATATGATTTGTAGGGCCATGGTATCTCTGCAGCACCGCACTTCTTTTGACACACTTCGCCTCTTGCGATTCTGACATTTCACTAGGCTATATTGCGATCTTGATAAAAAAACAACTATCACATAAGAAGATTCCACTGTTACGTAGTACACAATAGAGGTGTAGTAGATATTTCCTGCCTGAATACCTGAACCCAATATCTCCCTTGTCCATGGAAGGGCTCCCCATTGGCTGACTGTGAGATGTTTCACTTCCCACATGTGTCCCACTGTGGTGGAATCCAAGTGTATTCCACAGAGATATGAGGATTTCCTTTATCAAGATCATGAATAAAAATTCCTGAGACTATATGTTTACCATATTTGTTCGACCAATTAGATGTCACAGACCTACACCTACAGCAGCGGACAGCACACAATGCTTTGTAAATAAACATCATGAAACACACCGCAAATCTAGTTTCTACCACAGCTTCAACCTGTAGTGTACACGCTTACTGTGCACCCCCTGCTGTGTGTCCCTGCTGTGCACCCCTGCTGTGTAGCCCTGCTGTGAACCCCTGCTGTGTAGCTCTGCTGTGTAGCTCTGATGTGAACCCCTGCTGTGTAGCCCTGCTGTGCACCCCTGCTGTGTAGCCCTGCTATGAACCCCTGCTGTGTAGCTCTGATGTGAACCCCTGCTGTGTAGCCCTGCTGTGCACCCCTGCTGTGTAGCCCTGCTGTGTAGCCATGATGTGTAGCCATGATGTAAACCCCTGCTGTGTAGCCCTGCTGTGTAGCCCTGCTGTGCACCCCTGCTGTGTAGCCCTGCTGTGCACCCCTGCTGTGTAGCCCTGCTGTGCACCCCTGCTGTGTAGCCCTGCTGTGCACCCCTGCTGTGTAGCCCTGCTGTGCACCCCTGCTGTGTAGCCCTGCTGTGTAGCCCTGCTGTGTAGCCCTGCTGTGCACCCCTGCTGTGTAGCCCTGCTGTGTAGCCCTGCTGTGCACCCCTGCTGTGTAGCCCTGCTGTGTAGCCCTGCTGTGTAGCCCTGCTGTGCACCCCTGCTGTGTAGCCCTGCTGTGCACCCCTGCTGTGTAGCCCTGCTGTGTAGCCCTGCTGTGTAGCCCTGCTGTGCACCCCTGCTGTGTAGCCCTGCTGTGTAGCCCTGCTGTGTAGCCCTGCTGTGCACCCCTGCTGTGTAGCACTGCTGTGTAGCCCTGCTGTGTAGCCCTGCTGTGTAGCCCTGCTGTGTAGCACTGCTGTGTAGCCCTGCTGTGTGAAATCCACATCTGAAGCAACTGAACTGTCACTGATTCAGATTAAAGTTCTCTAGTATTGGAGAGGTTGATTGCTATTGATTGTGTTACTGCTCCTTGCAATAATGTTGTTTCAGGTGAGCAGGCTATGCTCTCCCTGAAGCTATGCAGTATATAGGTCTTCTTCTGAAGCAATGTATCCAATATAGTATCATCTATTCTATACCATAGGTGTCAAACTCACGGACCGCGGGCCAAATGCGGCCCGCCACGTCATTTGATGTGGCCCCCCAAGAGCTCTGGTTAAAAAAACATTAATTACATTAATCTTGGGTTAAAAAATAGCGGTGTTAAAATAATTGTGGGTTAATGCGTTAATAAAGCTTTGACAGCCTTAGTTATTACACATTCTTACACATACATGTGTGTTGAACATCTGAGGTATTGATGAAGTAACAAAGGAAAAAAGCCAAAAGCACTTACTCCTCAGACATTCTTTGACAATTTTACAGCCCAAAATACAAAAAAGATCCAGGCGGAATAGGTAACAAAGGGTTGAAGAAATATTGTCTGAACTGTCAGATGCAAACTGGCTGTGTGACATAACCGAGCATCTCGCTCAATTGAATAAGAAGCTGTAGGGACGCAAACAAGTCCCACCCAAAACTTGACCAATATAGTTGTGAACTGAGACAACCCTTATTTTGTTATTTTTGAGTACAGTTACAGTTGTGTGTTCATGCAGACACATAATAGCAATTTCATTACGAATTGAAAATGGGGGACCCTGATGTAAACAAGTCGAAAGTCTTTCTCTGGTCTGCATCCCCTTAACAATTGTGTGTATTGAGCTGTACTGTACTGTACCCATTCTGCAATCTGTTAATTAAAGTTAATTAAACTATCTTCCATTAGTTGGATGTATGGCCTCTGCAAGGTTGTGTGCAGCCATTTGTTTTTGTAACATCTGCTACATCTGTCCCACGTGTTCTTTGCAGCTCACAGGTGTTAGTTCTGCCCCTCTTGACTGTGACAAAAAGGTTTTGAACAAACTTAATGTCATAGCTTGTATTTGATGATATTCTTCTTTGTTATTTACTTGAATGGTTTCATCATTGATTGATGGAGTAATATGGGGTTCTGATAAACTAAAATTATTTGTTAAAATAACATAAGCTAACATATATTTTTACATCTATGCAAATGCATATGCAATATGTATAACTTGAATAAGTAATAAATACAGAAACAACATGTTTAACAATATGTAAATGAGTAGCTACATTTATTTTACATTACATTAACATTTATACGGTCTTTGGCCCTTTGAGGGCAACCATAATGCTGATGTGGCCCTCTGTGAAAATGAGTTTGACACCCCTGATCTATACGTACCACCTCTTGTGTTTCAAAAGAAGTGTCTGGTGAGTAACATGATACATCATATGTGCTCATCATCCATAAGTAAAAGAAAGACTTATATTATACAATGTTGTTACATCCTCTGAAAAGAAGCAGAATTCTATGGACACTGCTGCTCGGGGACCTGGGGACAGTATCTCTCTCTCTCTCTCTCTCTCTCTCTCTCTCTCTCTCTCTCTCTCTCTCTCTCTCTCTCTCTCTCTCTCTACTTATGGGTGACTCATGCTCGCCAGTGCACCGTATCCTGATAAGCGTGTCATACTAAAACCTCCCGGTCCTCCTCAGTGGTGGAGTAATGGGGACGTACAATTCCTTTGATTGAGCAAAGTGACACGTCTATAGAATTGGAGTTGCCACTGTGGTCGCTTGTCTTGTGCAGTATCCCAGCAGCCCCCTCTCCCCAAGTGATGCCACCTGATTCATAGAGCCAATTAAAACGTTTCACAATCCAAGCTTTAGCCAGTTGCACAGATAGAAGTAGGTTGGCCCTAAGTTTGGCCGTTATGCAATGGATTCTGACCTTTCCAACAACAACAACATCACATTATTCCAAACATAGAGTTCATCCTCAGTCTCTCTCACCTCCCACCCCCTGTCTCACCTCCCACCCCCCTGTCTCACCTCCCACCCCCTGTCTCACCTCCCACCCCCCTGTCTCACCTCCCATCCCCCTGTCTCACCTCCCACCCCCCTGTCTCACCTCCCAACCCTCTGTCTCACCTCCCACCCCCTGTCTCACCTCCCACCCCCCTGTCTCACCTCCCACCCCCTGTCTCACCTCCCACCCCCTGTCTCACCTCCCACCCCCCTGTCTCACCTCCCAACCCTCTGTCTCACCTCCCAACCCCCTGTCTCACCTCCCACCCCTGTCTCACCTCCCACCCCCCTGTCTCACCTCCCACCCCCTGTCTCACCTCCCAACCCTCTGTCTCACCTCCCAACCCCCTGTCTCACCTCCCAACCCTCTGTCTCACCTCCCACCCCCCTGTCTCACCTCCCAACCCTCTGTCTCACCTCCCAACCCCCTGCCTCACCTCCCAACCCTCTGTTTCACCTCCCAACCCCCTGTCTCACCTCCCAACCCTCTGTCTCACATCCCAACCCTCTGTCTCACCTCCCAACCCCTGTCTCACCTCCCAGCCCTCTGTCTCACCTCCCACCCCCTGTCTCACCTCCCAACCCCCTGTCTCACCTCCCAACCCTCTGTCTCACATCCCAACCCTCTGTCTCACCTCCCAACCCCCTGTCTCACCTCCCAGCCCTCTGTCTCACCTCCCAACCCTCTGTCTCACATCCCAACCCTCTGTCTCACCTCCCAACCCTCTGTCTCACATCCGAAACCTCTGTCTCACCTTTCAACCCTCTGTATCACCTCCCACCCCTCTGTCTCACATCCCAGCCCTCTGTCTCACCTCCCAACCCTCTGTCTCACATCCCAACCCTCTGTCTCACCTCCCAACCCTCTGTCTCACATCCGAAACCTCTGTCTCACATCCCAACCCTCTGTATCAGCTCCAATGGTCAGACGAGTCTCTGAGGAGAGTGAGAGGCAGCTTATGTGGCACAAATCCACAATGGCTTAAAGAGATTGTCCCTGGATGCAGACCCCTCGCACACCTGTGGCTGACCTCCAAAACACCACACACAAAGTAGAAGATCAGCTCTGGCTCAGAACAATCCCCTCTCTTTATCTGTTGTGTGTGTGAGAGAGAGAGAGAGAGAGAGAGAGAGAGAGAGAGAGAGAGAGAGAGAGAGAGAGAGAGAGAGAGAGAGAGAGAGAGAGAGAGAGAGAGAGAGAGAGAGAGAGAGAGAGAGAGAGAACAAGAGCAGAGAGGTACCGCTAGCATGCCGCCTCTATGCTGTTAAATAGCCAAACCAAAAGCTCTCATGGAGCTTTCAGGGGCAAATTAATCCTGGGCAAATGCTCTTACAAAAATCACTTTAGTAATCTACTGAAATAAACATGAAGCCTTGTGGGGACAGAAAGCAGGAGCACACAATTAAAGAGGAAGAGCTCATACATACAAGATAATTTCCATGTAGCGCCGGGTGACAGCTGTGGAAAATAAATAGTGGTGGAGCGGTCGTTTGCCGTTGGTAGACTATTTGATTTGCGGAGCCGTTGTGTTGTGTTGTTGTTTCATCATTAAACATTGAGGAGGCACCCCGGTGTGACCAATGCCCATCCATCAATACAATGAGGGAATGTTACGGCTCCCATGATGCACCTGGTTTTATTGTTGTGATATTACCCCTGTTCGCCTCCATTATGCATCACATTATATACAAATGAACTAGGAAGGTCTAGATTTTGATCTTAATATTCTTTGGTGAAATGATGCAACCATTTACACATAACCCCACCCACTGGTTCTCTCAGCCAATCAGGATCACCATCTCACTCCCCACATTAAAAAAGGCCTCCAAAACACACCTCCTCAAATCTGTTTTTAATCTCTGATCCTGTTTTTAGTTTTTGTTTAACTCTAAAACGCCTTTTTACCTATATTCTTTTGTTTTGATTTGTACTTGTTTCTTTTGTAAAGTGTGAGTTTGAGTCCCTTGAAAAGCACTTGTAAATATAAAATGTACCTAATGCATGCACACAACAAATTCACTTTTATAATATGATATGGCCATACCAATTAACTTGTACTCTCTGAGAACACAATTATTCATGGTACCGTTATAATTATTCAGTTATTCTCCTAATGAATATAACATTATTTAGATATTAACCAAGGATGCTTTTGCTTCTCTATCTCATTAAGGACCATATAGCTATATAGTGTTCTTGTCAGATCCATTAGAGCATTATCACTTTAATTAAAATTATGATTAGCCTACAGTATGTATTGCATATTTGATTCTAAACAAATTCTGGATTAGATGAATATATTTCCATTTTGGTATGACTTATGCCACGGTAACGATGCATGGAAACAAGGATGAGAATGAAATAAGAGAATAAAAAAAAAAAAAAAAAAAAAAACGACAAATCCAATACCACCATAATGCTCTGGAATGAAAAATATGTCCAACATTATTTTCCCAGCATCAATGGGCTTAGATGGAGGCTTGCGCTATTGACAAACACCATACCGCTAATCCGCCCGAGAGCTTACTTGACACTCGACCTTATCCGTGAAATGAGATCAGAGGTGATCTGACACAGACCTGAGTGTGAGAGAGACAATCACAGGTGATCTGACACAGACCTGAGTGTGAGAGAGACAATCAAGAAAAGCAACAGCCCAGCACACCCAGACCCCCCCCCCCCCCATTCCACTTGCCCCCCCACCCCCCCCCCCCCCCCCAGACCCACACAGTTCCCCCCACACACACACACACACACACACACACACAGACACCCCCACCAGGGAAGCAAATGTTGGGTCAATCATTACTGCCCTATAGGGAAATCTAGTTTGCCACCTTCGGTTATTTCCTATTGTAAGGGGGACATCGATTTTCACTCCCAGGACAATTACATGTGAAACAAAGGCGGGTTCTGTTGGAGTCTCCCTTCAGGCAGGAATTCATTATATTTAAGTGGTTCATTCAGACGCTTGTGTTCTTTTATCTTGGAATATCAATAGTGTTCAGCTCTTTTTTCTTTTTCTGTTCATCACAGCAGGTGCTCTTGCACACACACACACACATATGGACATGGGTGTATGCGCACACACACAGACACACACACACACACACACACACACACACACACACACACACACACGCACACACACACACACACACACCTACACACACACACACCTACACACACACACACACACACACACACACACACACACACACACACAGACATGGGTGTGTGCACACACACACACACACACACACACACACACACACACACACACACACACACACACACACACACACAGACATGGGTGTACACACAGTAACACACACACACACACACACACACACACACACACACACACACACACACACACACACACACACACACACACACACACAGACATGGGTGTACACACAGTAACACACACACACACACACACACACACACACACACACACACACACACACACACACACACACACACACACACACAGAGAGTGTACCTCACCTCTACCCATAACCCTTCACCCACAAACACGCCACACAAACCACATTTCACTATCATCACCACACGCACTCCACTCTCTCCTCCCTGCTCCTCTACTCACCCTGGGTGAAGAACAAAGACCAAACCAAAGTAAATCCAAGCCCATACGCCAGGCAGGCAGGCAAAGTCATGGATGCAGCCCAGTAGCACACAGCCTACAGTCAGTGCTGGGGGGGGGGGAGAGAGAGAGAGAGAGAGAGAGAGAGAGAGAGAGAGAGAGAGAGAGAGAGAGAGAGAGAGAGAGAGAGAGAGAGAGAGAGAGAAGCAGATAGTTCCTCCACTTTCATCCAATATTCCACAGAGGAAAGAGAGAGAGAATACTAGTATGAACTCCCACTCTCTCTTCACACAGCCTGACCAGTCAGACTCACTCTCTCTCCGCCTCTGAGAAGCGCAAGCACACACTCCCTCGCCCGCTGAGCGAGAGAGCACAGCCAGTGTGAGTCCAGCGAGCGAGCGAGCCAGTCAGTCAGTCAGTCAGTCAGGAGAGAAGAAAGGAGGAGGAGGAGGAGGGGAAGAGAATGAGTGCAGAAGCTAAATAAATGTATGTACTTCTTCTGCTTCTCCTCACGTCTACGTGTTGTGGCTCTCATTCAATCAAACCTTTCATCTCCATCACTCCTGCACTCCTGGAGAGAGAGAGAGAGAGAGAGAGAGAGAGAGAGAGAGAGAGAGAGAGAGAGAGAGAGAGAGAGAGAGAGAGAGAGAGAGAGAGAGAGAGAGAGAGCCCTCAAAACAAGACGTGTGTGCCAGAGGTGTCCTCTCTCAGCTGGGGCAAACACAATAATCAGGATTAATTCCTGATTGATAAACCATAGCTTCTAATAATAATCCCATCACAATGTGTCAAGAGCCAGCCCAGGCGCTAGCTGTGATGGAATGAAGGGGTTTTGGGGCGGGTTGGTGTGTGCATGTGTGTGTGTGTGTGTGTGTGTGTGTGTGTGTGCGTGTGTGTGTGTGTGTGTGTGTTGTGTGTGTGTGTGTGTGCGTGTGCATGCGGGTTCATGCTGTGTACAGTACAGTGTCTATCTGATGATCCCCTCCTCCTCATACCAGGACAGGTCACCGATGTGCGCTGTATCACGGTGTGGGGAGAAAATTCCATCTAATAAAGAATTAAAGAGTAAATCCTTTCTTAGACACTGTAATGCAGGGGGATGAGGCAGGGCTTTGCACTAAGCTCTCGTTCCCTCCTCACCCAAAGCAACATATGGTTGGGCTCGATAGATGACGATGCCTTACGATGGCTGTCAATCATATTAAGAAATGTACCATGGGGTGGGGGTGGGGGGGGATTGCCATGCACACGTACGCTTTGATCTCAGGGGAGCAAAGCTTTGATTTTCAGTGGAGTGAGTGTGTGTGTGTGTGTGTGTGTGTGTGTGTGTGTGTGTGTGTGTGTGTGTGTGTGTGTGTGTGTCTGTATACATGTGTGTTTTGTCAGTACATGTGACGTGTGTGTGTGAGAGAGAGAGAGAGAGAGAGAGAGAGAGAGAGAGAGAGAGAGAGAGAGAGAGAGAGAGAGAGAGAGAGAGAGAGGGAGAGAAAGGGAGAGAGGGTGTGTTGTTGTGGCAGATCTCACCCCCCCTCTCATGGATATGTGAAGGATGGGAGAGACTTTTGCCACGGAAGGAGTAGAGACAATTAGGTAGCTGATTAGTACTGTTAGAACACACCTGCGCATCATTAGTCCACCCACATCTCACGTGCACACGCCCAGACCCACACACTACAAAGCCACTAGGTTAGTGAGGAGTAAGTTGAGCGGAGGTGAGGTTGGAGTTGTTGTTATTGTTATGGCGAGTCCAGTTGATGTTAACACTTTGATCGCCAGGCTTAAATTCATAATTTACCATCCTCCGCCAGCCCTATTTAATATGGAGAAGTTCCCCTTCTTTGCAGGGCTATAACTTTTTAAATTGTATTGCTAAATTGACATTACTATGGCCCATTCAACGTCTTATATCTATTGTTCAGGGTGTAGCAACGTTATACTTTTTCATTCACATATTCATACTAAAATACGGTCTAAAGTATAAGTATGTTTTTATCGTTTTCTGCAGCTTTCTCCAGAACGTGATTTATAGCCCCAAATGCATTATATTGATGATGAAATACAGTTTGATAGGAATCTGCGCGAGATAAAAAATTTCAAATGGACGTGCTTCTAGAAGTTACTACTGATCATCTGATGTTGACCGGATGGGGGGGGGGGGGTCGTTTATAATTCCGTGGACAACGTTAGATGATTCATCTAGTGTGGGTGATATGATCATCAGAGCAGTTTATATGGAACACGTTAAAAAAAACGCTGAATCTTACCGTAGCTTCCTCATAGCGTTGGGCGATGAGCGTGGAGCAGAGATATTCCTATTATGGGATGTAGAAATATGCGATCCATTTCCAGGTTGTATAATAGTATATACGTCCAAATCATGTTGTTTATCGAGTTATTGGTAACGGATTGCTATCCGTTGTGTCTAGCTTGAGTCCTGGTACTATTACCGAGTGATCGGACCGAATTGAAATGAGCACCAGCTTCCATTTCCTGTTTCCGCTCTGGGCGATCCGCCGATCGGCCACCAGATGGCGCTCTTGAACCGTTGGGAGGGAACAAGAGTTGAGAGGGGATCAAGAGTAGATCTCAAGTGTCCGGGGGAGAAATATGATTTCGATCACAGATTTTTGAAATATTGATATCATGGTCGGTTTTGGCGACCATAGTGTTAACACTTTCAACGCCAGGGATTAGCCTTATCCTCGTAGCTAGAGCGCCAGCTATCTAGAGCCTATTTTCACTATGCGTCACGATGTTTGCCGAGTTATATCTATATTCTATATTATAGCTATGGATACAATACTATGGTAATTTGACAGTAACTATCTTCTGTCCAAGATGCAAAAAAGAATAAATGTTTTCATGAATCTCGTGGTGATTATTGTATAGTTTCAGAATGATCTCGGCTAATTCCAGAAAGCTGCGTAAGGGCCTGTGTCGACCGGGGACGTTTTATGAGTTGTCAGCTCCTTTCTGTCATTCATTTCTATGCTACAGACGCGACAGGCGCGCTCCTTTTCCCAGCGCGGCGCCTCACGTTTTAGCGCTCTCGGCGGCAGCGTTTTTGGGCGGAGCGCTCCCAGCGCCTAAAGTTGAAATTAGTTCAACTTTTGGAGAGGAGCGCCGCTCATCAAGGTAACTTTTTTCGACCGACCAATCAACATCGAGGAAGTGGCGGAGCCGCGGCAGTTGCGAGACTCAAAGCGGTCCGTCTTGAAAAAAACTTCCCCGGTGGACACAAAGCCTAATGGGGCGCTATGTGAATTCTGCTAAAGTCGTTGGCGTTTTTCGCCTGGACACGCTACTATTCCCAAAACAAATGTATATAATAGGTATTATGTTTCATCATGAATGCATCAAAGGGGGGGGGTCGTTTTTTGATGATCGGTATGAAATCATTGCAGGATCAAGCTGGAATTGACGTCAGATGTTCCTTACCTTAGATCGGGCTTATTCCAAAAAGAATATTCCAACTGTCTGATCGTGATTTCCAGTATTAATGTCTATCTGGTCCCGGACATAATGTGGCACAACTTATCCATCAAGGGGCATTGGACACGTTTCCAAGTGATCGTGTGAACCGCTAGACTTGCCTGAACCAAAATTATGCCCCCGGAGGGTCTGGAACAGGGTTTCAAGCGTTCTCGATACTGCCGCCTAGCAGGTTTTGGCCGGTACTGCACTTTTTGGGTCTCTAGATGGCTTTCACTCGTAACATATAGGTCCGTGAGTGTAATATTGATATTAATGATCGAATAAAAGATGGCGGATGGGTGGCGCAGCGGACAAGGTGCTCGTCACCAGCGCAAGAGACACTGGTATCGAATCCAGCTGTCAGCATTGCTTCCGGCTTGGCCGGCCGTCATACTGGCTCGATTGGCAGAGTCAGCGGGAGGGAAGCCGGTGGGTGGGTCTGGGTCATTGTCGACAGCGACTCCTACAGTTCGGTTGGGGCGCCTGCACAGCGAGGGAAGGATCTAAGAGAGGTAGTGTGACCTTCCACACGTTACACTCTCTCAGTGAGAGTCCGCGCTGCCAGGTGAAAAGAAGTGGTGGGCTGGGTACACATGTTTCAGAGGAAGCATGTGATAGTCTCCGCCCTCCCAGACCGACGGTAGGGGGTAGAGTGCGCAACGACCAGGAAGGGGATTGGGAATTGGCATAACGACTAACATTGGGAGTGGAGAAAAACGGAAAAAGAAGGGGGGAAAAGATAATAATAAAAAAAAAGATTGAATAAAAGAAAAAACAATTTTAAAATGTATATATATGTTTATGGCGCTGAACATAAACGTCATGATGTGATCTTGAATGAGACTCGAGCGACGGCAGAGAAATGGAGACAGGAAGCGCTCGTTTCGTTTCACCGTGCAGAGGCTCGCAGCGAGGAGAGACAGTGGAGCAACGTTAACCCCGGACGCTTCCTGGTCAAGCTAAACAGCGAGGATGACATCGAGAGTTACCTGTCAGCATTTGAACGCACCGCTGAACGGGAGAGCTGGCCACCGGAACAGTGGGTTAGTCTGCTGGCCCCATGCTTTCTGGTATTGCCCAGACGGCATACCATGACACTGCCCCGCTGGAGGATAAATCATATGCTTTTCTGAAGAAGGAAATACTGCGACGTTCGGGAATTACTTTTCTCACACGCTCCCAGCGGTACCATGACTGGGCATATGACGGGAACTTGGTCCCCAGTAAACAACAACATGAGCTACGGCTAGCCAACAATTGGCTATTAGCTGAGCCTCAGAACATTTCACCCATCGAACGTATGGCAATGGACAGATATTTACATGCCCTTTCTGCCGACGCACGGAAATCAGCCAGACAAAGCCCACATTCTTTGACAAGGTCGTAGAGGGAATGGAGGTGTATCAAGCTGCAGACGCGCTATACCGGAGGACTAGCAGCATGAAGTCCGGACCACCCAGCCGGCTAAAGGAGACGGGTAAGAGATCCGAATTACCCTGCTACATCAACCCCACACCCCTCTTCAGACAACCTGTAATGTATAATGACAGAAGGAAGTGTTTCAACTGCGGCGAAGAGGGCCATCTTTCATGAGACTGTCCATATAGAAATGACGTGTCGATGCCCTCTGCAGCTGAACCACACATGTCAAGACCATGTGTACTTGCAACCGCCTGTTGGGTGGAGGACGCAAACGTTTCCACGCTTACTCCAATAAGAGCTAATAATCACGACACAACCGCATTATTAGACTTCAGTGACACTGGTGAAACCAGAGTTGGTGGACGGTCCCCTCCTGGAAAAAACTGTGGAAGTCACCTGTGTGCACGGGGAGACTAGACAGTATCCGACTGCCACCATCGAACTAACCTCCACCCGGGGGAAATGCACGACGACCGTGGGGGTAGTCGAAAACCTCCCGGTGGCTGTATTAATTGGAACCGATTGTGCTTTATTCCGACCACTGTGGGAGAGTTTGACGGCCGAAAGACGCTGCCCCCCCCAGGACAGTGTCCACCACCACGCCGACCAGAGCCCGGACACGACAGACCCAGATGTGCGGCTTACACGAGGTGGACCCCCAGGCTTCTACCGACCCCCTACCAGAGGAAGACTCCAGCCCAGTCAGCAAGGACAACGACGAGGGAGAGCCCACCGCCGGCCCAGCAGCAGACGATGGAGATAGCCAGGGAGCTCATGCTACTCATGCTACTAATTACCAGGGTGGGGATCCCGGGTGAAATTCTGACAGACCAAGGCACCCCGTTTATATAAAAAATAATTAAAGATTTGGCCGGGTTACTGAAAATAACCCAGCTGCGCACGTCAGTCTACCATCCCCAGACTGATGGACCAGTTGAGCGGTTTAATCATACCCTTAAGAGTATGCTCAAGAATGGAAGCAGATGGGAGGAACTGGGACCAGCTCTTCCCGTATCTAATGTTTTCCATCAGGGAAGTTCCCCAGGCCTCCACAGGTTTCTCCCCCTTTGAACTGTTGTACAGGAGAAGACCGAGAGGCATGTTGGATATAGCCAAAGAGGCCTGGGAACACCAGCCATCACCGCACCGGAGTTTGGTGGATCATGTGGAGGAGATCCAGGAGAGGATGGCCACCTTGTGGCCTCTGGTGAGAGACCACATGACAAAGGCACAGCAGGTCCAGGCCAGGGTCTATAACAGGGGAACACAACCCAGAGAATTCAAGTCAGGGGATAGAGTGTTAGTGCTGGTCCCCACATCCGAATGTAAATTTCTAGCTAAGTGGCACGGCCCCTATGAAGTTATGGAGAAGGTGGGTCCGGTGAACTAACAGGTGCGACAGCCAGGGAGACGTCTGCCGGTAAAAATTTACCATGTGAATCTATTTTTTAAATGGGAAGCCCAGGAGACTTTGTACTCGTTCACCCCACCACAGATACCAGGCCGGACCCAACCGCTGGAAGTGCCCATGGGAGACCAACTCAGCATGCCCCAGAAGAACGACCTAAGGGAGCTGGTGGAGCGCCATCGGGACGTGTTCTCCACAGAACCGGGGAGAACCGAGGTAATCCACCACCACATCCCCATCATTGGGAAGAAGGTGAAACTACGTCCCTGACTTCCAGTTTGCGACGTTCTGGTGAGCAGCCACATGAAAGAGCTCCCTGTCAATGAATATCAAAAAAAGGAAGTAAAACAATTCAAAACGAAATAAAAAGTGAAGATTCTAGGACAAAAGAAAGAAGGAAGAATGAACACAAGGACAAACGAAAGAAAAGCAACCCCAGATGAAGTAAATGCACCGATGGAAAAGACTCAACACGAGGCAATGATGCAACAGGTAGAACAAGCTAGTGGAACGCTGAATGTCAATGCAGAGAAGCTACAGGCTAACATACAAACTAGCTTACAAGCTAACATAGAGGCTAACCAGGCCACCACGCAGATTGGAATAGGAACAATGCAGAGCATAACACTGAAAAATCCAACTGAGGTGACAATGAAGCGTCGGAGCTATGTAGAAATAAAGAAAACTCAGAAAAAGAAAGGAACCAGGTCCCAACAACGTGCAGGAGATGGCGAAGGGACACGGCGCGGAGAGGATGGAAGGTGCCGGGAGGGGAAGGAGAGAGGCCTACGGCCTAGGCCTACGCTGACGCAGAGGATGGAGAGGGCACGCAGGTGGACCAGAACCGAGAGACGAGGAGAGGAGGACGGGAGGAGGAAACGAGGGGACCTGAACCGATTCAAAGCAGATCAACTATGAAGAACGACAAAAGGTGGGCGGCTAAGTGGCGCAGTGGGCAAGGCGCTCGCCACTAACACAGGAGATGCTGGGTTCGAGCCCAGCTCTCGCCGTTGCTACCGGCTTGGCTGGTCGTTCATACTAACACAATTGGCAGTGTTAGGGGTGGGAAAGCCGGTGGGTGGGGATTGGATGTTGTGGACAGCGACTCCTACAGGTCGGTTGGTGCGCCTGTACAGCAGAATCAGGAAGTATCGGGGGCAGCGTGAGCCTCCCACGCGTTACTCCTCGCCACTAAGAGATCGTGCTGTTCAGGTGAAAAGATGCGACCGCTGCCTCCTCGTGTACCGGAGGGGACACGTGATGCAAGGCTTGGTCCTCACTGCAGCCGACCAGTGGGAGGCATAGTCTAGCAA
>NC_140175.1:38861434-38968934 GCF_963971535.1 Notolepis coatsorum
ACATTGGAATATTGACAAAACCATACTTGGTAATTTACTGTACATTGGAGGGGGTTGGGTTACGACATTTACAGGGGCCAGTTTCGAATTGCAGTCTCCCGTAGGTGTTCTTTGAGAGTTGTTTTGAAAGTGGGTTGTAACTGAGGGGTACAATTCCCTGACTGTATTGTTAAGTATGGTAATATTAAACCACTACCTCTTGTACTTTAACTTCTGGCCATCCAGTACATGATATAAATATGATGAACACTTTCCCACCTGATGAAACGAAGTCCACACAAATGTACAAATCGAATAATTAATATAGCAAAAGGTATATACAACGTTCACTTGTTTACACTTATGATTTGAAATGCACTTGTATGGCAAATGAGTATTCGTAGGTAAATCAACATTGAATGTCCAATCTCTGGTTACGCAGGGAGTAAGTATACAACCTGGATACTTAGGAAACTATAGCGATGGTACTTAAATGATTATAGCTGGATACACTAAGGGGGGGGGGGGGGGTCCCGCTGGTTGTAAGACAGTAGGAGGGGGGGGTTAGAGAAGCCGCTGGCGGTATCCCATCTGGCCGACGATTTCTTGGGAGAATTCAAAGTCTTGAACACGGTGCCCACAGAACCTCGGTCCGCAGACGAATACAGCTGGACCCTCTGGTGGACGGTAGCTGCCGGTCCACAACGGAGAGACGTGAGGCGACCTCACTGGTGTAGAGCGCCGTCTCACCTGGAGTCCTCTCCGGGGGGTAGTTCCAACACTCCGCAGTGTTGGCCGTTATCCATGGAATAATCAAAGCACCCAAAGCATAATCCAAGCCGTGGAAGGCTCGCCGTCGTCCGGGTAGAGTAATCCAATATACAGGTCCAGTCGCCCTGGCCCGGAGCTCCATGCAAGCACCACTAGTGGTCTGCCCAGCCTGGTTAAGACTCCAGATAACGTCAGGAACGATGGGGGTACTGATAACTTTATAACTCTAACCGAACGATGCACCATACATAAATAGACTATTATTAGCTTAATAGAATACGTCCAACTCGACGGTATAGTGCCAAACTATGACAATTCAACTATTAATCCACACGATATCTCAATGCCTATTCTGAGGCCAAGTAGGCCTTACTGCACCACACGTGCGTCGTGGGTGAGGCTTCGCGTCTGTTACTCTGTTGGAGGGTAAAGAACTGGACTAAAAGGAAAGTTCTACTTTACTTGCGCCATATATATATGCGCTGTGAACAAATAGTACCATTCGTATTTCGCCAGACGTATTCCTACGCGGAACCGGGGCTTGCCACGACATGTTGGGCGGCACGATTGAACTTGAACCTAGGGGTATGGCTGCTGGCGCCAGGTTCTCGTCCAATGGTGGAATGAAACTATTATGGGCTGTTTAGTAGACTAAAGGGATATTCAGTGCATATTGTACAAGGAATATACAGGGGATATCAACGATATACAAATACTATTTAAATATATATATATAAATAAATATATATATATATTCGGTTTAATCTGATCCTTCACAACATGGGTAGTGATTCACATTCCTTTACAGCTTTGGGTAGGGCGTTCCACATTGATGTGGCATAATTGCTAAACGTGTTTAGTCCCTTGTTTGAGCCGAATCTGGGTTTAACATGATTTGTGAGGCTCCCTCTGGTGTTGTGATCGTGGTATTCACTGACCTTTGGGAAGTATTTTGACATGTACATGGGTACCTTGGTCGTGTAGTGTATCTTGTAGACCAGGCCCATTGCAAGTTGCTGTACTCTGTCGTCTACTCTAAGCCATCCTAGGTTGTCAAAGTGGGCAGGGGTGAGGTGGGTTCTAGGAGTAAGGTCAAGCAGTAGTCTGACCAGTTAGTTTTGAGATGTTTGTCATTTTGTTTTTAGCGCCTTTGAGGTGCTTTGGTACCATGAGGTGCAAGCATAGTCGTAGTACCCTTGAATGAGTGCTCCTGCCAGAGTCTTCAGGGTATTTTTGTTTACCAGAGAGGAGATCCGGTACAAGAATCGAGTTCGTTGGTTGACTTTTTTTTATTACATTGGATGCCATTTTGTCACAGGAAAGATTAGCCTCTAGGATGGAACCCAGGTAGGTAATTGCATCTTTCCTTGTGACAATATTGTCACCCACTGTAACTGAGAAGCCGTCGGTCTTGCTGAGTTCGTTATTTGAACCGAAGAGAATGGACTCTGTTTTGCCCATGTGTAATGATAGTTTGTTATCAGCGAGCCATATGCAGATTTTGTCTAGTTCCGAGCTGAGGGTTTTTTCAACCTGTAACTTGTTCTTGTCAGAGACCAGCAGGGCTGAGTCGTCCGCAAACAGGAACAAGTTGCAGTCACAAGCTGACGACTTGGGTCCACAGCCTGAAGTCTTATCTAGTACAGGTCCATGGTTGATAACAATACCACGGAAAATGAGTGTTTTACACATGTTTTTCTAATGTGTGTATCAGTATGCTTATCCAAAATGGCCATCCGGAGCAATGCATTTTCACGCAAAGCGAGTAATTCTCCTTTCTTCTTCTTCTCTCACTTTATCGTAGTAAACATCCCTCATGTAAGATATCGTCATCTCCAGAATCTCCATAGGCTACAAAAACGGTCAATAATTTTCGCCGTCAAAGGGCGAAAGTTTTGTCCGTTCACCGGGAGGCAAAACTGGACGTGGTAACTTTTTTCTAAACTGACACTCGTTGGAGGGCGGCTACGTGGCGTAGTGGGCAAGGCGCTCGCCACGAATGCGGAGACGCTGGGCTCGCCTGTTCGAGCCCAGCGCTCCACATTGCTTTCAGTTTAGCTGGTCGTTCATACTAATACACATTGGCCGTATTAGGGGGTGGGAAACTGATGGGTGGGGATCGGGCGTTGTGGACAGCGACTCCTACAGGTCGGTTGGTGCGCCTGCGCAGTAGAATCAGGAAGTGTCGGGGGCAGCGTGAGCCTCCCACGCGTTACTCCTCGCCACTGAGAGATTGAGCTGCGCAGGTGAAAAGATGCGACTGCTGTTACCTCAAGTACCGGAGGGGACTTGTGCTATGTATGACTTAGTCCACATTGCAGCCGGCTTGTGGGAGGCAAGAAACAGCGTTCGTGACAGGGGAGGGTTGAATTGGATGATACGAAATTGGGATGGGAGAAAATATAGAAAATGGGAGAAAAAGTGGACCAAAAACAAAACTGACACTCGTTGTCTGTTTGGTCTCATAACCCGACATTGGAAGCACGTAATCGGTCAAGTAGGTTGTAAATCAAATGGCGGCCATTTTAGCTTTCAAACGATGTGTTGGTTGATCGACAATAACACAGCCTGAAGCCGAGAGACGAGGGGAAAAGTCTGATGCTTATGATCTGTCCCTCTCTCCCTCCTCACCCTGTCCCCTCTTTCCTCTCAACCTGTCCCCTGTTACGGTTTGGTAGGTGTGTTCTGTTGGACCCAGGTGTAGTGCAGAACAGAGACGTCGAGACAGATGTTGATTTTCGAATAAAGTCGTCTCTTATTAGAGTAGCTGAGTGAACTTGCACACGATGGTGATAAACAAAAGGGGAGAAATCTCCATCTCCAAAACACGCTAAATCTGAATCACAATACATAGGAACTCATCACAATAATCGGGGAAAACAAAGGGGAGAAAGCAAGGTCTCCAAAACACACTAAATAGTAATTCCGTCAAACGACGGTGCTGCATATACATAGGATAAGAATAATAATTTAAAAACGAAATTCAATCGGCAATCAAAGCGGCATGGTGATTCAAAGCATCGCAAACAAACGTATCCTCCGTGGCAAGGAGCGATAAGACGAAACATGTAGACCTACGGAGGATAAGTTTGTTTGCAATGCTGTATACTCACGGACAGTTTCAGTGATCGACTGACAGTGTTTGTGTGACACGGAAGAGGATATAAAGAGACATTTAATGAGTCACACCAGGTACAAATGAGTGTAATTAGGTAGACAGGGCAATTACCCACCAGGTAACGCTAGAGGTTTACTCCCTGAGGGGAGCAAACCCCAAACGTTACAGTCCCCCCCCCCCCTCTCTCTCCTCAACCTGTTCTTCTCTCTCTCCTCAACCTGTCCCCCATCTCTCTCCTCACCCTGTCCCCCTCTTTCTCTCTCTCCTTAACCTCTCTCTCACTCACTCACTCTCTCTCTCTCTCTCTCTCTCTCTCTCTCTCTCTCTCTCTCTCTCTCTCTCTCTCTCTCTCTCTCTCCATTTATATTCTGCAGAGCTGCCTGAGCCTTTGAGTGATAAAGCTATAAAAGAGAGACTGAGGGAGAGAGGAATGGTGTGTGTGTGTGTGTGTGTGTGTGTGTGTGTGTGTGTGTGTGTGTGTGTGTGTGTGTGTGTGTGTGTGTGTGTGTGTGTGTGTGTGTGTGTGTGTGTGTGTGTGTGTGTGTGTGTGTGTGTGTGTGATAGGGTCTGGCAGTGCCACAGCGATGAAAGCAAGTCTTGCCTGAGCAGCTCCTCACTTATCTTATGTCACACAATGGCCCCTTTAAATTCCTTTAAGTCCCCCGAGGGAGGGGGGGGTGCAAGTGTGGAGTGATGGTGACAGGAATAGAGAGGGAGCTACACGGACGTCTTTAAATTCTTGATGAAATTGCAATTAAGACGCCACGGGGTAGCGAGCGTAGAGGCCCAGGCAGCGAAGACGGAGGAGAAACAACAGGAGTGATGAGGAGGACGTAATGCATGGAAAGTGAACTCTTCTCCACAAGGCTTTGATGCTGGGCATCTGTCGTCCCACATAGACTGGACATGGCCATTAAAGTCATAGTGTGCATGCCCGACGGGCCCTCTGCGGTGTTAATGAGCAGTAATCCAGCCAGTGTTTCACCACTCAATACTCGACAGTAGTAGCACCATGGGCAGAACCTCTGTGGGCTATTTAATACAGCTCAATCAAAACAAAGCTATGGTAATTGCATGCAGGCAAAAGAAAGGTTGAATCTGAGTTTTGGTGACCTATGGCCTAGGGGCTCTTTAGTGCCCTCTAGGGACGTCTTTTTGCACTTTTGTCACATATGACATGGTGATTATTGCCTTATTATGTGTGCTAGCTATGAGATTAACTGTAGGGGAAACTGCTGTTTGGCGCCCCAAGAATATCAAGTAATTGAAAGTTTGACCAGATGTATGTGCCTCTGCAGTTTTGCACTAAAGAGTGCTGTAAAGCCGGATTCCCCGTATGCAGTGAAGGAGCACATTTCAGCACAGGGCTTAGCTTCCCTTGGTGAGAGGCAAGCAATTCCAAAATGTGCTTTAATGCACTTTGAATGATTCACTGCATGGGAAAAAGATGAATGGATCAGGCCTTGACTGATGAAAAATGCCCACCATACAAATACAATTTTAACAATGTTGGCAATCTTGAGACAATGATGAGACCTCTCAAATGTGAGACATTCACAAGTTACAATGCAGCAAATGCTACAGCTGGAATTTCCGTTACAAGCCTTTATACACCATAGTGTCTAACATGATGGGGGAGGGAAGGGACCAGAGAAAGTACCAGGTCAACATAATTACATGTCTTCTCAAGCATGTTCTCACCGCTCCTCGCAGCCTGAGGGAGCCTGAGAGGCATGCGGCCAATCAGTGGCCGGATATCTTGTGCATGGCTGCTCTGTCTCTGTGCCCAGGAGCCTGGGGGTGAGGCCTGGGGCCCTTGCACCAGCTGCTGTCGTCATAAGGGGCGGTGCTACGGAGCTGCCAGCCCAGTGGACTTGGGACCAGACCATGAGTGGCTCCTCCAGCGACCTCAGAGCTATACCATCTTCATCACCAAGTCCCCAGCCACTGTATGATGTGAACTGGAGTAATGTAGTGGACAGCGGTGGCTGGATACCTTGGTCCAGAGGAGGCACGTGCAGTCCTTTTGTGAACGGGGGAAAGTAATTCACAGAAAAAAGGCTTTGGTGATTGTTTTGTTGTTTTGCAGTAGTTTTAAGATTTTCGAGACGAAGGGAGAAGTTTCTCATGCTGAAAGTATGAAATAATTTCACGGATGATGGATTTAGATGATTTCTCAAAGCAGAGGTCAACAAACAATCACATACAATACCCACTTTTGATATCATCAACCGTCTGTCTGCAACTCTAAGGGAGCTAATCCAACATAAAACTATTCAAGGCACTGAAGTTGGATTTCTGGGACTAGTGTACCCTTTGGGTGTACATCTCCTGGTATGGAAAACACAGACTATAGCATTTGAAGCCTTGCCCATGAACATGCCCACTTGATATGCTGCAAAGCGTGGCTCTGGATACTAATTGGACGGCTGGTCTATTTTTAAAAAGGTTAGCCGAGCACAAGGCCGGCCTTTTATGAGCAGTAGATAAATAATTAAATTGACACAGATATGAAGGAAGAATGTTTAACTGCTACTCCCATTTATAGGCTTAACATTAACAACCATCAGTTGTATAATCTCTTAATTTAAACATTCCCCTCGGATCTCCAAAGCCTTAATGTCAGCATCTGCTCCAACCACTGCTGGAGTACATCATTAAAAACAAGTCAACAAACCCCGACCCCAGACATGTTGACATCTGTTTCTCTAATGACTTTCATTCCTGACTCACTGCTTCCTGAACCAGACATTTCCCTTCCTACGCAAAGCACACTATGATCCACATACCTCACTACCAGACTATCATCCGCATACCTCACTACCACACTATGATCCACATACCTCACTACCACACTATGATCCACATACCTCACTACCACACTATGATCCACATACCTCACTACCACACTATGATCCACATACCTCACTACCACACTATCATCCACATACCTCACTACCACACTATCATCCACATACCTCACTACCACACTATCATCCACATACCTCACTACCACACTATCATCCACATACCTCACTACCAGACTATCATCCACATACCTCACTACCACACTATCATCCACATACCTCACTACCAGACTATCATCCGCATACCTCACTACCACACTATCATCCACATACCTCACTACCACACTATCATCCACATACCTCACTACCAGACTATCATCCACATACCTCACTACCACACTATCATCCACATACCTCACTACCACACTATCATCCACATACCTCACTACCACACTATTATCCACATACCTCACTACCAGACTATCATCCACATACCTCACTACCACACTATCATCCACATACCTCACTACCACACTATCATCCACATACCTCACTACCAGACTATCATCCACATACCTCACTACCACACTATGATCCACATACCTCACTACCACACTATCATCTGCATACCTCACTACCACACTATGATCCACATACCTCACTACCACACTATGATCCACATACCTCACTACCACACTATCATCCACATACATCACCACCACATTATCAGCCACATACTGTACCTCACCACACATGGCCCCAGTTTTAATACAGCTTCTGGTGAGAACATTGGTTGACTGACAGATACAGGGCTATAATAACTTTATGCAAATTATCCCATTAAAAAAAAAAAAAAAATTACATCGTATACTCTCTTATATTCTTCCCCAGGCGTCGGCTGTGGCTCCAGCTTAGCCTAGTTTGCATAATGTCCTGATAGTTCTCTAACTTACATGTCAAACATGGATCCCCGCCACCAGCCCGAGTGAAGTGAGGCGAGACACATCTGAGCTGCCTATAGGAAAATGAGACCATGTAGCCCATAATGACACACACACAAAGGGCAACATTAAGCCCCCGCCTCATGAATAATAAGTGGAGGACGCCACAATATCAACACGCAGTTGACGCAGAGCCGAGGCACTGATTCAGTGACAGGCTCCGCGTATAAAAGCCGGACTCGCTGCCGCTGGAGAGACATTGCCGGCGGGCCGGCGGCTTTGCTTTGAGAAGAAAGGATGACCTGGCTCGCCGACGCCAGCGCCCTGTTCACCAGCATGAAGCGCCCACCTTCCCTGCCAGCTCCACCTCATAATCCCTCCAGGGTTCATCACCTTCAAGAACAAAAGCTGATCCAATATAGGTGGTTTGCTCCACCTATAGTGTGAGTAAGCCCACATCTCTCTCTCTCTCTCTCTCTCTCTCTCTCTCTCTCTCTCTCTCTCTCTCTCTCTCTCTCTCTCTCTCTCTCTCTCTCTCTCTCTCTCTCTACCCCCAACAGGTCTGGCTTTGGGCCATGCGCTCTATGATGGAATATGAATGGCATTAGCTCCAGGCTGTTGCCATGGTGTTGACTTATTTACTGTATATCAGCCGCCTGAGCCGACTGAGTTCAAACAACCCCACAGTACGTGTTTGGCTGCCATATTTGGTCCATGTACTATCATCCAAAAGCCATATTTCCACTGGTAGGCGTAAGAAAAGAAAAAAAAGAAACGAATAAAAATAACCAACACATGTGAGAGAGTAGTAGGTCTAGATCTGCAAGAGAAACGAAAGTGAGAGGAATACTGTCAAACAGGCTGTCGCACTGCGTGTCACTGTCACCATTTGTCAGCAGGGAACTCATACATTTTTAAGTGTCAATTTTCACTCAGGTCATGCTTTTAGACCCAGAGCAGGGTGTGACGTGAAGAACCATGTGTGGTTCCACAGGAAACGCCTTCATCCCACCAGATGGGGGAGAGGAAGAAGGAAAGAACGTGGTCGAGATCACTTCATACACACACATAATGTGCGCACGCGCACACACACACACACACACACACACACACACACACACACACACACACACACACACACACACACACACACACACACACACACACACACACATACACACACACACACACAGCGTTGGGGCTTAATGAAGGACATACAGTATATCCCAATGTTCAGTGGGGCTTTTGATGTCTGCACAGCTGTTTCTGAGCAGCAGCTGGTCCCCTATCTGTGGAACCACATGTTGGATACCTCGACATTTATACACGTCAACCCACTAATCAATGCAAGAGAGCTTTACCGCCACAAGACTATGTATGGATTAATCCGAAACGGGGGTCTACATGATCAGAGACTGAGTGAAATACTAAAGATAGACCACAGGGGGCACAGAAATACATTCGTAGGAAAATTACAAGCACATGAATTGTCTTATTTCGTGGGATCTCTTTGAGTGTGGGACCCAGAGCTATATTTGGTTTGCTACTGTATGTCAGATTCAGTTTAATCCAGGCGTGTTGAGCTGGGATTTTCCATATGAGCTGTGACAGGCCAATATTTGTGAATGGTGGTGGCAGTGCGTGCTGTGGCAGATTCCTTCATTTCCTTATGTCACCAACAGTAATGGGGGGTTAATTTGATGAGAGATGACAGGGGAAGGCCTTGTTTAACCAGCAGTGTGAAGTGGTGGTGTCATTCGTCTCTGATGCTAGTGTGGGCCATGTTCAGTGCATGTGTGTAAATTAGGATTGGCTAAGGAAAATGCTTCACGAATCTGAGAAATCCTTTTTTATTTTTCACTGTTACAATATGAGTTCTGTCAATATAAATGACTCCGCCCATCTCTGTCCAAATCAAACACTGAAACCCTGGTCCACTCATTCGTCACATCCCGGATCGACTACTGCAATGCTCTCCTCATCGGCCTTCCCACCTAACTCCTCATCAGACTCCAAATTATCCAAACCTCTGCTGCCAGGATCATCACCCGCACACACTCATCCGACCACATCACCCCCGTCCTCATTCAATTACACTGGCTCCCTGTGCACTACCGGATTGACTACAAAAACCTCCTACTCACCCTCAAAGCCCTCCACAATCTAGCCCCCATCTACATCACTGACCTCCTTCAGGAATACACCCCCTCCCGCACCCTCCGATCATCCTATACTGGACTCCTATCCATCCCCAGCTCACGCCTCAGCACCATGGGTGCTCGAGCTTTCAGCTGCTCGGCTCCCAGACTCTGGAACTCCCTGCCCCCACATGTCCGACAGTCTGACTCCCTATTATCCTTTAAATCACAACAAAAACCCATCTGTTTAAACTTGCATATTCACTGTAACCTGTCACTGTTCTTTATTTTTTTATCCACTTTTTCTCCTCCTGTTTTTCTGTATTTTCCTCCCATCCCAATTTAGTCGTTATGCCAATTCCCCCCTCCCCTTCCTGGTCGTTGCGCGCATGTGCCCCCCACTGGTCGGTCTAGGGAGCCCTGAAGTCTATCACATGCTTCCTCCGATACATAGGAGACAGCCAGCAGCCTCTTTTCACCTGACAGCGAGGACTCTCATTGGTGAAGTGTAACGCGTGGGAGGTCACACTACCTTCACCATTTCCCTCCCTCGCTGTGCAGGCGCCCTGACCGACCTGTAGGAGTCGCTGTTTACAATGACCAGATTACCACCCACCGGCTTCCCTCCCGCTGACACCGCCAATTGTGTCAGTATGCCGGCCGGCCAAGCCGGAGGCACCGCTGACAGCCGGATTCGATACCAGTGTCTCTTGGGTATTAGACAGACGCTTAGTCCGCTGTGCTACCTGGCCGCCAACCTGTCACTGTTCTATACCCCCTGCTGTTTGTTTGTTTTGTTTTTTAACTTCACTGTTTTATACTTCCTATTGTTTGTTTTGTTTTTAACCTCAACTTTTAACTGTCTTGCTTTGTTCTTATGATCTGTAAGGTGACCTTGGGTGTCATGAAAAGCGCCCCCAAATAAAATGTATTATTATTATTATTATTATTATTATTATTATTATTATTATTATTATTATTATTATTATAATATAGCGCTTTTATCCAAAGCGAGCAATCGGGAGCAATTAGGGGTTAAGTGTCTTGTTCAAGGACACATTGACACACTGCCCAGGAGGAGCGGGAATCAAACTGGAAACCTTACAATTACCAGATGACTGCTCTACCTCCTGAGCCACTGTCACTAGCTAATATAAGCTCAGAGGAAATCCATGTTTTTTTTAGCTGATCTCTTGCTTTAGTTACCAGTAGTATAGGCATGACAGTGGGTGTGCTGGGATGACTACCAAAATGTCCCATGCAGTCACCCCGTAATAAGTTATGCAACAGAAGGAAATGCTCAGATTGTCTCTCTCTTGGCCCATATGAGTTGTCAGTTCTATAAATATATAGTCATCACAGTGCAAGCACACACCGGTATTTGCTCGTTCTCGTGAACATAAAAGAATAATGGTGTTTTGTACCGTCCCATGCGTATTAAAGGGGAAATCCACCCTAAAACAGAAAAAAATAAACATTATGTTATTCCAATGATCTGTGACAATTAAAGGGGACATATTGTGGGAAATGTTTTTTTTTGCCTTTGAAAAGCAGTTTGAAATGTTATCTAGTCGCTTGGGAAAAATTATGTTTGGCCAGGGTTTGAATTGTGATGCCACAACTGGCCACTGTAAATGTCAAAAAAAAAACTCCCCCACCCCCTCAGACATTCCTCCCCAACGTATGTATATATTTTCTCCCACCCACCCACCCCCTCCTAATGTACAGTCTCCTCCCCATCATATGTATATATTTTCTGTTAGGATCTCTGGGTAACAGTACTGTATATTTGCATATCGTATATGTCACAAATGTAACAGTACTATATACCTGGCTGTATGATGTATGTCCCTATGTCATAAATGTCATGATGTCATGTATGTTGTGTATGTCATAAATGTCACTATGAATTGAAAATGGGGGACCCTGATGTAAACAAGACAAACGTCTTTCTCTGGTCTGCATCCCCTTAACAATTGTGTGTATTGAGCCGTATGTATTGTACCCATTCTGAAATCTGTTAAATAAAGTTTTCATTCATTCGTTCAAGTCTTCAGATTAACAAGCCTAAAGAAGCTGTTCAGAATAGCTTATCCCTCGATGTCACAATAGGATGAATTAGCTTTGATTAATCAATTAGCTGTGTTTTTTGTAGTCAGGTACTTTTTTTTATCCTTATTTTCTATTTTTCTCCCATCCCAATTTCGCTGTTTCCAATTCTCCCCTCCCCTGTCTTTAACGTTGCTCGCATATGCCCCCCACAGGTGGTCGTAGGGAGGATAGAAGCCTTGCATCACGTGTCCCCTCCGGTACACGAGGAGGCAGCCTGTCACATCTTTTCACCTGCCAGCACGGACTCTCATTGGCGAGGTGTAACGTGTGGGAGGCTCACATTACCCCCGCCATTTCCTGTCTCTGCTGTGCAGGTGTCCCCCAACCGACCTGTAGGAGTCGCTGTCCACAACGTCCAGATTACCACCCATCGACTTCCACCCGCTGACTCTGCCAATTGAGCCAGTATGACGGCCGGCCCAAGTTGGAGGCAACGCTGACAGCGGATTTGAACCCGGTGTCTCTTGCGTTGGTGACGAGCACAATGTCCGCTGTGCCACCCAGCCGCTGTAGCCAGGTACTTTGTACTCTGTAGCCTGCTCAGTTTGTAAATGTTTTTTTACTCTTGGGTGTGGGGAAGCCAGACAGGGAAATAAATAAATAATTAATTAAAATGATTGGTGTGTGCTGCACTCACCAGGAACAGTGTGTTCTATACAAGGGAAGAAAGAAGACATAATTAATTATATTTACACTAGTTTCTTAGCAAAAAACCTAATGTTCCACAAATACAAGAGAGTTGTATACAATTATAGAAAAGATACATAACATGTCCTCAATATCTACAGTACAAACAAAGACTACTGTCTCTCTGAGCTGAAAATGAGAGTTGCAATATTTGAATTTGTGGTGTCATCAAGTGACACTTTTAGGAGTTGGTCTATTGACAATGAATTAATTGCCAACTGTGTGGACGCAGAGAAATGTTTGTTTGAGCTATTACATGTAAATGAGTTGTATTAAAATGCGATGTTAGGATTTACAGCTCTGAATCACAATATGTACCCATTTTCCAGTAAAATCACCATACTTACTGGGTATCACCACTGATTTCCCAAATTGATTCGATGCAGTTCATTCAATATCGATTTGTTTAGGGATATTTTAGTTACAATACCTACTTTGCTTGGATATTAAAGAGATTTTTCAAATATTGATCTGGGATTTTATGAATCAATCTTGGATTATTCAAATGAATATTGAATAATAATTTAGCCCAGCCCTATGAGTACTATTTGTCCTAGTAGTTTTCCCCCTATGTACTGTCTATGGAGCAGCTCCAGGATAATGCTGCATTCCACTGGAAGTCGGTATTTCCAAGTCAGCAGTTTCCACTTCCAAGCTAAATGTATTCCATTGCATCTGTTTGGAAAAAACATGGACATCTGCAGCAATTCTGTTGTTTGCCTACTTTCTGACTGTGCTGGTAATCAATCAACGACATCTAGTTCCAGCTTGTGTACACATACCCATTCGACAACTAGGTCCATCAAACAAATAACATTATATATTGATTTGTATAGGCTGCTACAACAAGCATGTTATCACAACATAAACACGACTTCAGACCAACTACTTTAGATCAAAGTTAGATGTGTTTTAATGTACAAATATATGCAAAGGAAACTTTGTTCACTGTTGACTGAGTGTGCTATGTACCAATGTACAGTTTATTCCCCCTCGAATGTATATATTTTCTTTTATGTATGTCTTATGTATATATTGTCTTTTATTTTACAGTACTGTATATTTGTATATCTTGTATGTCATAAATGTCTGGATGTAACTACTGTATATCTGTATGTCGTGTATGTCATAAATGTCATGATGAATTGAAAATGGGGGACCCTGATGTAAACAAGACGAAAGTCTTTCTCTGGTCTGCATCAAATCAAATCAAATCAAATTTATTTGTAAGGCCCGACAACACACGTTAATGTCCCCATGGGCCGGACACGTCTTCTTTAAACAAGTCAAGAAGAAAACATCACAATAAATCAAGAACAAAACAAGAACACCATAAAGTCCAAACAATTTAAAATAAATGCAAAATAAATAAATGCAACACTCACTAAAACCTAGCAATAGGAAAAAATGCACCACAGGCAGTGTGGAGGAGAGAAACCTTAGAAGGGCCATTCAAGGGGGGATCTCCCTTCTTAGATGTTGGTGATAGTAGTGTTGCAATAAAATAGGCGGACAGTTGGTAGGCATGCACTCATATGTGTAGTGAAACACAGTGCATGCGATACCAACTGAACATTTTGAAAGATTAAAGATAGAGCTGATAGCGATAGCAACTGAACATTTTTGAAAGATTAAGATTAAGATTAAAGATAGAGCTGATAGCGATAGCAACTGAACATTTTTGAAAGATTAAAGATAGAGCTGATAGCGGATCTATTTGAGGCGAAGGGGCGGCGCAGATAGGGTCGCATCCTCCCGGTCTTCATCACGGGACATCCAACACTCCGGTCATCACTCCCAGACAGCCACTCACAGGGAGACAGGGAGACGGGACAGGTGTTAGACAGTTCGCGTGATTGTGATGGGCGGACATAGCAATAGATACAAGTGGTAAGCATATATGTGAATAGAGTAGATATATGTAGTAGGCATATTATGTGAATAGAATAGAAGTACTTAACCCAGCAATGAACGTCTGAACCACGTTGACAGAAGAATAAGAAGCTGATCCATGGCCTTGTGGTGCACATAGAACAGTCACTGCAATCTTGGCCAAGACCCCGAGACATCCACCACCTTGGTCAGCACTACGAGACAACGACTCAGAGAGAGAGGGGGGGGGGGGGGGGGTTGGGACAGGGGTTAGAGAGTTCCCATGTTTGTAGTGGGCGGAGATGGAGCAATAAATACATGTAGTGAGCATAAGCATACATGGTGACAGTGGAATCATACTAGTATATACGAAAATTGTGAAATTGAGTAATAGATAGAACTACTGCAAGCGTATGGATACAGGTTCAGCACTGCAGGCCATACGGAAGGCGGTATGAAGCTGTTCCATGGGACCGGTTGAGACAGAGACAGAGGTTAAAAAGGTTCTCCCATGTCTGCAGAAAAGCAGATATGGGAGCAAATAGACATCCTAACTAAACTAGACAGATTAATCTAAGGGTCAGTCCCCGACCAGGTGAGATCAGGGTAGGTTGAAGGAGAGAGAGAAAATATGGGTCTTAAGCAGGGATTTAAAAGCTTCGACAGAGCAGGCGCCCCTGACGATGGCAGGTCATTTGTTCCACAGGTAGGGAGCGCGGCAGACAAAGGCTCTGTGGCCGGCGGATTTCTTTTTAACCCTAGGAATCGATAGAAGCCCCGCATTTTGTGCATCCCCTTAACAATTGTGTGTATTGAGCCATACTGTATTGTACCCATTCTGCAATCTGTTAATAAAATTTTCAACCAATCAAACAATTGCCGAGAGATTTTGTCCCACATTCTGACTTAAATGGAAAATCCTTTGCACTTTTCAGAGTAGATTTTTCCTAGTTCTAGGCTTCAATGGAATGCAGCACTAGTCTCTTGATGACATCATTACCAATCGTGTGTCTCTGGTGTTCATCTTAAAGACCAGTGTAATTTACACTTCCCAGAGACCGTCCCTGTCTAATTTTGTGTATAAAGTGTATGTTTTGGTTTTCAGCCTACCTTTCATACTGCCATTGATGCACAGGCATACACAGGGGGAGGAGGTAGGTTACATTTCCCTTTCTGTGTCATACCCTCGCTCTACCACCCCTCGCCTAAACCAAGCACTGTATTTCCATGTGTGAATATGTCTGCCAGAGAGAATCGCATGCTGTGTGCTACATGTGCGAAAGGGCAATTAGGAGAATTTTCCCACCCCTTTTCAACGTCAATGACAGCCTGAATGGTGTTAGTAAGGTAGACTGAGATCTAGTAAAACATACACCATAGCCCAGTGTTTCTCAAAGTGGGGGGCGCGCCCCCCAGGGGGGGCGCAGAGGCATGACAGGGGGGGCCTTGAGATTTATTTTAAAAAAAAACATTTTTTTTTTTTTTTATTACAGAAAATTGTCACTAAAGTGCTATCTGTTGCAGCTGCACTGTTCTCCATGAAAATACCATTTCTCAAAATCTGAAAATCATTATTTAATAAAACACAGAAAAGGATCACCAAGTTACTCTGGATAAAAAAAAAACCTTTACAGACAACATTGAGACAAAGCTTCCTGACACATCTCCATCCAAACTCTTGGAAGAACTCTTTGAAATCTCATCTGATACCACCTGGAGAGCTAGTTTCAGAGTGTGGTGCTGAGTACCAAGTATCTCATGATGCAGCAGTTAAGGTGTTGATACCATTCAGCACCACATACAGTATCTGTGTGAAGCTGGCTTTTCATCCATGACAGCTCTGAAAACAAAATATAGGGCCAAGTTGAGCCTTGAGGATGACATGCGTGTTGCCTTAACAGCAATAAAGACTGTTTGCTTATTTCCTATGTTCGCTTTGTAAATTCCCAGTCACTGAGTGAAGATCTGCTGTTTTGCAAATATGTCAAAAACAGAGCGACAGCTGATGAGCTCTTCAAAATGATTGACAGTTACCTGACAGAACATGGACTGAAATGGGAGAACTGTGTGGGCTTTTGCTCTGACGGTGCGCAGGCCATGGCAGGGAAAAGGAGGGGGCTACAGGCGCACATCAAGGGGGTCTCGCCAAACGCGCAATGGACGCTCAGACACTGAGTGAATTCTGGCTTGGTGTGGAGAGGGAGCATCCACTCATAGGGCAGAGGGCTGTGGGCATCCTTCTTCCCTTCGCCACATCCTATCTCTGTGAGATTGGATTTTCAGCTGTTGCTTCACTGAAGACAAAGCACAGGTCTAGGCTCAACATTGAGCATGACTTGAGAGTGGCAGTATCAAGCCTGCAACCTCGTTTTGAAAAGATGTGCAGTGCAAAACAGGCTCATTGCAGCCACTAATGCTGTGATGACTCACATAATTTACTTACATTTTCTCTTTTTTTGCACAAATTGCAAAGTTCTTTCACAAGTTTTCACACGTTTTTCACAAAGTTTTCTATCTATTTTTTTTTAAAGCAGTGTCCTTGAATTGTATTGCAATGTTACAAGATGTCTCTATTTTTGAAAAAGCAGTCTTGAGTGTCCATTGAATTGTATTGCAATGTTACAAGATGTCTCTATTTTTTTAAAAGCAGTCTTTGAGTGTGTATTGGACTGTATTGTTATGTTGTTGCACAATTGCACAGTTGTAAAGTGCATGGTTGCACAATTTGAAAGGTCACGATATTGGTGTTATTTCAATAAATTTAAACATGGCCCATTTCATGACTATTTTGTTGGGGCGAGTGGGGGGGGGCCCAAAATATTTTGGTCCGCCAAAGGGGGGCCTGACAGAAAAAGTTTGAGAAGCACTGCCATAGCCTATACATACATGAACACAAATTATATTAAATACAGGGCCCATCTCCAGTACTTATCCTGGTGTGGTCCTTTAAGGAGAGACTTCAGTTCACAAATTGAAACTGAGCTGCACAATATTATAATATTGTAGTAGTAATAATAATAATAATAATAATAATAATAACAATAATAATAATAATAATAATAATAATAATAATAATAATAATAATAATAATAATAATAATAATAATAATAATAATAATAGAAAGCTAAGGTTATTATCACAAAATAAATTGTCTGTATTTGGGTTTGTAGGACACAAGAATCTACGTTGTGCTCTTTCAACTCTAGGCTACATTTACAACTCATCATTCATCACCATCACCTTAAAAAGTCAGCTTCTGTTGTGAAAAGGGTGGGTGGGTGGCGTGATTACCAAACCTAGCCGCATTTCTCGGAGACGCTCTCACTCTGATTGGCACTGACTGACGCTCTCTGATTGGCCACTGACGCGTTTGCCCAATCCGTGACGAGCTGTGTCTTTCTTTGCCCATTTCCACGTCAAACAGCCTGCAAACCATAGATGATTGATTGATTGATTGATTGAAAACTTTATTAACAGATTGCAGAATGGGTACAGTACAGTACAGCTCAATACATACAATTGTTAAGGGGATGCAGACCAGAGAAAGACTTTCGTCTTGTTTACATCAGGGTCCCCCATTTTCAATTCATCGTAACATATATGACATACATGACATACAGATAGACAGTACTGCTACATCTATACATTTATGACATACCAGATTTGCAATTACAGTACTGTTTGTGATACAAAAAGAGTCCAGAAAAAAAAAGTATATACATTTGACGTAGAAACTGTACATTGGATTGGGTAGGTGGGGGGGGGGGACTGTACATTGGAGGTGGTTGGGTGGGGGGGTTGGGTAGGAGTGGGGGGGGGAGGTTGGGTAGGAGGGGTGGGTGGGGGACACTGTACAACTGTACAAACAAAACTGTACATTGGAATATTGACAAGACCATACTTGGTAATTTACTGTACATTGGAAGGGGTTGTGTTCGGACATTTACAGGGGCCAGTTTCGAGTTGCAGTCTCCCTTAGGTGTTTTTTGAGAGTGTTTTTGAAAGTGGGTAGTGATTCACATTCCTTTACAGCTTTGGGTAGGGCGTTCCACATTGATGTGGCATAATTGCGAAACGTGTTTAGTCCCTTGTTTGAGCCGAATCTGGGTTTAACATGATTTGTGGAGCTCCCTCTGGTGTTGTGATCGTGGTATTCACTGACCTTTGGGAAGTATTTTGACATGTACATGGGTACCTTGGTCGTGTAGTGTATCTTGTAGACCAGGCCCATTGCAAGTTGCTGTACTCTGTCGTCTACTCTAAGCCATCCTAGGTTGTCAAAGTGGGCAGGGGTGAGGTGGGTTCTAGGAGTAAGGTCAAGCAGTAGTCTGACCAGTTTGTTTTGAGATGTTTGTAATTTTGTTTTTAGCGCCTTTGAGGTGCTTTGGTACCATGAGGTGCAAGCATAGTCGTAGTACCCTTGAATGAGTGCTCCTGCTAGAGTCTTCAGGGTATTCTTGTTTACCAGTGAGGAGATCCGGTACAAGAATCGAGTTCGTTGGTTGACTTTTTTTATTACATTGGATGCCATTTTGTCACAGGAAAGATTTGCCTCTAGGATGGAACCCAGGTAGGTAATATCTTCTTTCCTTGTGACAATATTGTCACCCACTGTAACTGAGAAGCCGTCGGTCTTGCTCAGTTTGTTATTTGAACCGAAGAGAATGGACTCTGTTTTGCCCATGTGTAAAGATAGTTTGTTATCAGCGAGCCATATGCAGATATCCGTGTTCTATATAGATATCTATGCTGCAGTGCAAACTACCTGGCGTTCTATCGCCATGCTCTAAAACAAACTCTAACCTTAACCAACTTCGAAAGAGTGCCTAAGCTTAACCGTCGAAATAACTTGCCGTCACGCTCGACTCTAGACAAACTCTAAACTTAACCAACTTCGAATAGTGCCTAAACTTAACCAGTGTAGAAACAGGCGTCGGCCAATCAGAGAGCGTCTCCGAGAAATGCGGCCAGGTTTGGTAATCACGCGGGTGGGTGCATATATATATATATCTATGGGTTATATGGGTGGGTGCATAGATATCTATATATATATCTATGGGTGGGTGGGTCATCTATGGCATAGATATCTATGATCTATGGGGTGGGTGGCGTGGAGATGACGTCACTCGAAGCGCCTGTTGTTCCGTCGCAGCAATTGCGCGTTCATGGAAATCACACGTGTTTCAAAATGTCTGCTTACTGTGTTGTTTTCGTGTGCTGAACTGACTCGTGCTAATTCGAACACTAAAACGTGCATTTAAAAAAAATACAGTACTTAAAAAGTACGGTACACAGTCTAAATAGCAAAAAGGCGCCGACAGTCCGAAATATGGCCCAGAGAAAGAAGAAGTTGACGAAGAAAAAGAGACACTCTGGCCACAGAGACCCGGATCTGGACTCAGATGGTGGAGATTTCGAACTTGCTGCGGAAATAAAGGACGATGACGGTGTAAGAATAATATTCATCAGACAATTCTAACTTTGTTGTTCAGCAAACCTCACCAGATAATTACATGACTGCTGCTGACCTTTTTGTGGTGGCGAATTTGTATCTGGATCAAGTCAACGTTAACTGTTCGACAGATATCACTGTGTGGTTAGCTATTATAGCCAAGCAGAGCACAACACAATAACTATTACGATTACATGCTAGTTGTGTTCGTGACTTTATCTGTCGACAACGGCTAATTAGCGAAAGTATAAACTTGCACTGTTATCAATGTGTTGTAAACAAACGTGTCTGTGTTGGTGTCCTTTGTTTCCCCAGGCTGGCAGGACGCTGCCCCGGTTCCCTGCCCCCTCAGACTGTCCGTCAGATGTGGAGCCTGACACCAGAAAGCTGGTCAGGGCCCAGAACAAGAAGAAAAAGAAGTCTGGAGGCTTCCAGTCCATGGGTACGAACTGGTGAAGAGTGTAGACACTCAGGGCTGCATAATAATTAATATATAGCATTAGTGATGAGTCTTCTCTGAACGTGTTCTGTCTAGCTCCACAGTCGAGTATTCAGTCACCCTACAAAAGTCTGAGAATAGAATTTCACTGAATCAAACGGATGTACAAAATCTTTCACTTGTCTACTTTCTGGGCGGTGACGGATGCTACATCTCCTACACACAAATAAACCTTCAGAAGTAGTTAAAGACAAGTATACCACCAAATCTCTGAGCAAACAAAATCAAAGATGGCACACGACTTCTTGTTCCTGTGAGTGGTGCTGTGCTTCGGAGCAATATACACTCACAAGATTAGGGGTATAGGCGTACTTGAATTACGTCTAAAAGTTCATTTGCGCATAGGATTATGCCCCAGAAAGTACATAGGCAAGTGAAGGAGTATGGACATATGTTGGACTTTCATTATGTAAATAGGGGGAATTCTCAGTAAAGCTAGACTGAACCCTTTGGGAGAAGACCTTTATCAGGGCTAAGGTGCACGTAAAAAAATATGATAAACATAAACCGAGGAAGAGGCATAACTTTTCACATGAATATACATATCATGTCATGAGTCATGCCTCCTCCCTGAAAACTGACAAAAAGATTTCCTTGAGCATGTCAAGTCATCACACACAATTTGCGACTGCATTGTTTACACTCTCATGCCCCATTTCACACTTCAGGTCTCAGTTATCCAGTTTATAAAGGGGTCATGAAGAAGGGCTACAAAGTCCCCACGCCGATCCAGAGGAAGGTTAGTTAACAGCACCTCGGTATCCATCACCTTTTACAGGAACACACCAACATTATGGGAAATGCGCTTACCATCATCTCCAGAGTCAGACAAGAAGGTAGATACCAATTTCTGCTCTGCATTCAGTAGAAAGCTACAGTATCTGGCTGCAAGCTAGCCTAGCTTGAATGGAAGCGGATATGGATCAGTTAGCCAAAAACAGCTCTCCCAGAGTTTTAAGCAAGTGTCCCATAATGTTGGTGTGTTCCTTTAAATTTCTATAATATTCCATGACAGAAATACTATGGTGAGTTACTACAGTATTTCTGCGGTGTGTATGGAAAAAAAACAGTATTACAGTATTTTGTGGTAAACATCTATAGTGTGAATGAAAAAAACAATATCCATAGGAATACTATAGGATTTCCTATAATTTATTTTCATATGGACAAGCGTGTGGCCTAATATATCATGTCAATACCTTTTTCCCCCTGTCCAGACTATCCCAGTGGTTTTGGATGGCAAGGACATGGTGGCCATGGCTAGGACGGGCAGTGGTAAGACGGCAGCCTTCCTGGTGCCCATGTTTGAGAAGCTGAAGGCCCCCCAGGCTACAGGGGCCCGGGCCCTCATCCTGACCCCCACCAGAGAGCTGGCCCTGCAGACCATGAAGTTCACCAAAGAGGTCAGCTTGCTTTTTAGACGTGGTGGTCTGCTCTGTTTGCACGGGACTCCCTTATTTTCACACCATTTAGCCTCGGGGGACACCTTACTGCTGACTCGAAACGGAGGGGTAGAAGGGAGAATGTAAAGGACTTAGGTTTCGGTTTCCCTGTGAGGAAATATGCTTAATCGCATACCGGTGGTGTTTCATAACTCGCAGGTGTTGCGAAGATATTGAGGACATTTCTTTTTATTGTGTTGCTTTTTCTCTCCAGACGCACATCGTTCCAAAGATTTCAGTTCCACTATATTTCAGTTAAAATAAAATAAAATATGTATATGCTGTAAATAAAGTGCTGTTTATTACATACAATAAATATGTAGGTCTATCATTATTATGTAACTACACTGTAGGTTAAGTTTCTAGGCCCTACAAAAAACAAATAAGCTGATACTCGTATTATTTTGGTATTGCAGCTGGGGAGATTCACAGGCCTCAAGACAGCGTTGATCCTGGGTGGAGACAGGTAGGCGGTCCCTATGTCCTCTAATGATCTTGCTTTTGTTGAAATCTTGAGTATGTCAGAATGGTTTTATCAGGGTGTCTTCTCTGCTCTGTTTTTTTCTCTCATCAGGATGGATGATCAGTTCGCTGCCCTGCATGAAAACCCTGACATGTAAGTGCACACAAGAGCAGAGCTTTATTTGAAACAACCTACTCTTAGAATATGATTGCAGGAATAAAAGCAAATGTGGTTGTGCATTATGGTACTTTAATCTGAGGGACATTATATAAGCTGTAATAAAAATGTTTGAATATTTTCTATGGTTGTACAATTAATAATCATACCATTACATAGTATACCATGAGTCATAACAATTTGTAATGTATTATGATCCTGTAGTCTGTAGTATCCATGTGTATTTGTGAGCAGTCTTTTCCCCCCCCACCATTATAATTGTTGTATAATGCTGTATTGTATGTATCTGTGTGTATGAGAGAGGGATATGCGCATGTGTGTTTGTGCATAATGTGGGGGGGGTTCTGTGTAGTTATCCTATATAGGTTTAAGAGGGGAGGTCGCTTATAAGCCCTTGGGCTTTTTGACCTTTCCTGCACATTTTAACTGTTCTTTTTTTACTTAATTTATTCCAGAATGTAAGTGCAAATAACAATAAACAAACAAAATAAACAATTTGATTATAATTTAAAAGTAGAATCTGTAATGTTGTCAAACAGCGACCCCTAGGCAAAATATGACAACATGATACTGAGCTTTGTTTACATTATTTGTTTTTGTCTGATGTTTGAGTTGGATAAGATTTGAATGGGGATAGGGGCCACACCCCAGGAGAAATTCACAGTATAATAAATAAGTTACTAAACTCCAACCCATACGTCAGACCAAAAGAAAAAGTAAACAGCGCAGTACCAAGTGGGGCTCTTTTGTCTAGAGCAGGGGTTCCCAAACCTTTTTATAACCACAACCCCATTTTATTTAGGAATTTTTTTGGCGACCCCACACTTAATGTATTGCGTAATTTTAACGTGGAAATAAGGAATATCAAAATAAAAACACGTTGTTGAACTTGATCATGCATATTTATTAGAAAATGAAATTACAACACTATGTTATCAATGAAATTAATTCATATGATCAACAAAAGCAACGGAATTGTTTCTGTATACACATTATATAAAAAAAAAAAGGGCATATTTAGCCAAAATATGTTGCCAGAACATGAAAAGAAAATGGGCTCACGTGCGCATTGGTGGAGATCCGCTTCTACTCTGAAAATCCGGCCTCACAGAGGTATGTTGATGAGAAGGGGACACGCTTTCTCAGCGCAGCATTACACAACACTGGGTACTCGTTCCGGACTGATATCCAGAACTTTGCGAGGGCCTGTCCAAAAGTGTCCAGTGAACTTGACTTTCAGTAGCTCGTCACACGATAGACGAATTACCCCAAAATCTCTGCTGATTAACCTGAAGTGTCACTAACAGAGTTTCATAATCCAGCTCATTATCAGCACATTTCTCTGCCAATGGGTTGTTTTTGTCTGCAAGGAAAATCTGCGCTTCTTTGAGTTAAAAAAGGCGATTTAATACTCTGCCTCGAGATAGCCACCCCACTTCAGTGTGGTATAGCAGCTGGTTATGTGCCGAGCCCATTTCATTGCGACAAACCAGCACCGCAAACCTATCCATTGCGAGTCCAGGTTACACACAAAAGACCAGACCCCCGGCCCCCTCCCGCGATTATACATGCGCAGGATGTAGGGAGATGTGTATTGGAATACTGTGTGTCGGCCTCCGTTGATGAAGGGGCGAGACATGGCAAATACACACAGCTGCCGTCGTTTAAATCTTTTTTGCCAATGTGTCACCTACCTGCGACCCTCCTTTGGGTCGCGCCCCGTAGTTTGAGAACCGCTGGTCTAGACTAAAGGTCGCTGTTTGACTGCATTAGAGATTATACCTTTAACGTTACCTGTTGTACATATATGATACTTAGAATGTGCCTACGATGCCTCACAGTGGACTTCTGTAAAGTGGTAACAAGATCTCTTTAGTTTGTTCATGATTTCCAACCGATAGGCTCTGTCCGTTCCAGTGCTAATCTTCTCTTGATCTCCCTCCAGAATCATCGGTACCCCTGGTCGTCTCATGCACGTTATCATGGATATGAACCTGAAGCTACAGAGCGTGGAGTATGTGGTGTTTGACGAGGCCGATAGGTAAGAGATGGACTGAACTCCTTATACCTTGCATTCGTAGCATTGATGTGCAATTGAAGAGTTTAATTACTAAATTAGCGACCTGCCCTCTGAAAAATTAAATGTATACAAAAAAATACATAAAAAATATATAAAATGATGCTGGCAGAAGAGTAGAGCTGGTTATGTTGTATTATTGAAGCGATAGCTAAAGACCTGGGCCCTCATTCATCAATGTGTGCGTAGAACATGTTCTATTTCCACACGTAAGCACGGAATGTAGAACCAGTGTACGCACAGGGAAGTCGGGATTCATCACACGTGCGTACGCAGGCTCTACGCACACCTGTCATGATGAATCCCACCTTGGCTCTGCGCCGAGGCTCGTGCACACTTTCACGTATTTGCATACCAGAAATGCCCCGATTAACCATATACGGTAATGGAATACACCCATGAAATGTGGAAAAATGGACTAAGCCGAGGGAAGCGTGTCATGAGACAGGCTGACAGACGTGTACACTTACGGTGATGTCGGATACGATATCTATTAACCATTGCTGCCTGGGCAGCGCAAACACTAATAAATACCGCGCTGGAATATGACTGCCTTTTCCCGTGTTGTTTGATTAATACCCAGGGATTAAAGTTCTCCTCAATTTTATTCCAAATCGCGATGGATCTCCCGTCAATTTTCTACCTGCTGCATATGATTTCTAGAGGCATACTACAATCTATTTTGATGTCAGTATTGGGTAGCCTATATAAACAATAATACGAGAGCATATACAAGAACAATGAATCTCACTGCATGTATGATGTAGCCTGCCTTTCAATACATGAACTTGAATTCCATCATGTTTGTGTGCGGGACTCACAAGGCTGTTGTCACAATGGGTGGTACCGGTACAGTAATAATAACAGTCCACACAATATCACGATCCATGCCATAGCCTATGTTCTATTAGGACATGATCTGTGACGACAAATGTTCTAGAATGTTTGGTTAAGATATCATACTCTGACAGCATGCCTATGATCAACAAAAACGCGAACTTGAATCCCATCATATACATAGTCTGTCCACTATCTGGTGTCATTGCAATGCGTTTTCTATTCTTTCTTATACAGTAAAAAGGGGGAAGAACACTATATTCATATGACTTGTATTCTGCTTACAGCTTCGAAATTCCACTTGTTTCGTTTAACGTAAAGCCTTTTGAATATAATCAAAACGTTTCTGCGGTCTGCGCAAAATAATAACGAGTTGAGCTTTATGATGAATTGAAAATGGGGGACCCTGATGTAAACAAGACGAAAGTCTTTCTCTGGTCTGCATCCCCAATTAACAATTGTATGTACTGAGCTGTACTGTACTGTACCCATTCTGCAATCTGTTAATAAACTTTTCAATCAATCAATCAATCAAGCTACGCGGAGCGCAGTCAGTCAGTAGCCTACACCCCGTATATTCCGATAACGCTATATAAACCATGCTGCATTCATTCTGAGAGAAAGATCTATTATTCCAAATGCTATTTATAGGGTTTTGACCATAATTACACTACTGTTGCTATTTTACAATGAACTATGATGAACTACGGTTCGTACAGAACATGCCAGTGTTATTATGCACAGAAGCTCATTTCCTTGTTGTAATAATATATTCTACCACTGGGCGTCAGGTAAGTGTGCTCTGACCTGTGCGTAGACGTAAGCACGGAGTCAAGTTCAAATCGAAATTGATTAATCCCACTCTTTGCTTAGAAATGATCGTACGCACAGGGTAAGCACAAATCTGTGCGTAGAACACGTTGATGAATGAGGGCCCTGGAGACTCACTTCTTCAACCATTATCTGAAATGATAAAAAAAAAAAAAAAATCTAACCCCGACTAACCTTACTGTCATGCACTTGTCCTAATAAACTAACCTACACTGTAACACGCAACACTTTGATGAACATTGTTACTCAGCTGATAGAGTTATACCCTTCTTGCTGTCTTGTCGCACAGAACTTGTAAGTCGCTTTGGATAAAAGCGTCAGCTAAATGACTAAATGTAAATGTAAATGAGTACAAAACAACAACATTTGTGAAAATACAATCATATGTGTTTTAAAATATAGAGGTTTAATATATAGAGTTTATAAATGAACCCCTTTGTAGTGTTATGGGTCGACAGTTGAGGTGGAGGTAGAGCTTTCGCCTGGTAATCAGAAGGTTCCCGGTTCAATTCCGGCTCCTCCTAGCAGCGTGTCGAAGTGTCCTTGGACACATAATCTGTAACTGCTCCCAATGAGCAGGTTGGCACCTTGCATGGTTGCTTCCGCCATCAGTGTGTGAATGTGAGGCATACGTTTTAAAGTGCTTTGGATAGTAGCTGTTGTATAGATACAGTCCATGTGAAGTGCTGATGTTTGTCCTGCTTCTCCAGGCTGTTTGAGATGGGTTTTGCAGAGCAGCTTTCAGAGATCATCAGGAGGCTCCCAGACACCAGACAGACCCTGCTGTTCTCCGCCACGCTGCCCAAACTACTGGTGGAGTTCGCCAGAGCTGGTAAAACCCATCTCCTTTTTATAGTGCTGTCGGACTCGGATACATTTTTTAAATTCAGTTCACTACAGCTCTTACATTTTAGAGGTCGGATGGACAGACTTTAGAAAGTAAACTGGAAGTAAATGTGCAAAAAAACAGTGTTTACCAAAATGCAAAAAAAAACATTTAAATGGCTAGCTTCTCTGCTGATGTTAGAGCTCGTCTTGTCTTGTTTTGCCTGTGTTTAGATTACAAAACATACCAAGCATGTATTGCAGTGTAGTCCTGTCTGAAACTTGATATGTATAATACCTCACCACATTTTTGAGGTTTGAATCCAGGTGCTACAATTGCTCACTGTGACCAGCCAGCAACACAATCCAAGGCGGTCTCTTTAAATAACAGATGGTTAGCAAAAGAATGATGTCTTTAATAATGTTTGTATTAGCTTACAGGAAATGAGCTGAAGAAAGTACTGTGTCTTTTCTCCAGGGCTGACCGAACCTGTGCTGATTCGTCTGGATGTGGACAGCAAGCTGAGTGAACTTCTCAAGGTACAATGACTAGCCAACGACATAAATACACCATAACAAATGATATTGAGAAGCCTGTCTATTCTACGCAATGATCACTCAACTTCACGAGAACATCTGATTCTAGCCATATCTCCCTCCCATATCATCTTTTTCATCTCTCCATCATCCCTGTCTCTCTCCTCTCTTCCCCCCAGCTGTCATTCTTCCACCTGCGACTGGACGACAAGGCTCCAGTGCTGCTCCACCTGCTGAGGAACGTGGTGAAGCCCCAGGAACAGACCGTGATCTTCACTGCCACCAAACACCATGTAGAGTACATCAAAGAGGTAATAATACACCAAACACCATGTAGAGTACATCAAAGAGGTAATAATACCACCAAAACACCATGTAGAGTACATCAAAGAGGTAATAATACACCAAACACCATGTAGAGTACATCAAAGAGGTAATAATACACCAAACACCATGTAGAGTACATCAAAGAGGTAATAATACACCAAACACCATGTAGAGTACATCAAAGAGGTAATAATACACCAAAACACTATGTAGAGTACATCAAAGAGGTAATAATACACCAAAACACTATGTAGAGTACATCAAAGAGCTAATAATACCACCAAAACACCATGTAGAGTGCATCAAAGAGGTAATAATATGAGGTAATAATACCACCAAAACACCATGTAGGGTACCTCAGAGGTAATAATACCACCAAAACACCATGTAGACTACCTCAAAGAGGTAATACCACCAAAACACCATGTATAGTACTTCAAAGAGGTAATAATACCACCAAAAGACCATGTAGCAAAGGGGTAATAATACCACAAAACACTATAAGACTAGTACATCAAAGAAGTAATAATACCACCAAACACCATGTAGCAAAAAGGTAATAATACCACCAAACACCATGTAGCAAAAAGGTAATAATACCCCCAAAAGACCATGTAGCAAAGAGGTAATAATGCCACCAGAACACCATGTAAAGTACATTGAAGAGGTAATAATACCACCAAACACCATGTAGAGTAGCTCAAAGAGGTAAGAATACACCAAACATCATGTACAGTACCTCTACGAGGTAATAATACACCAAACACCATGGAGTTTGCGTTGGTGACATGCTTGCTCATCCTTGTTGATGTTAAGTACCGTACTTTTCGGACTATAAGCCGCGGCTTTCCCCCCCATTTTTCGACCCTGCGGCTTATATAACGGTGCGGCTAATCTATGGATTTTTACAGCTAACTGGGCGCACTCCCTCAGCTCTGTGACCGTCGGATCAGACTCCTAAATCTGCTGCAGCAGTGCACGCCTTGCCCCTCCTCCTCCGCCTCACATAACCACGTCAACAAACCATTATGGCAAGAGGAGTGCATGAGCAGCTCAGAGCTCCTCTTTCAACATAACTGAAGCATTAAACAAAATGACCCAGTCAACGAACTATTCACTTTAGTTTATTAATACATGAGGCGTTGTCTAATGTTATCTAGCTGCTGATAGCTCCTGATATCATCAGTTTGGCATTCGATTTAGCAGGTGCTGGCTAGCGCTGGCTAACTGGCTATCGTTATGAGAGCTAACGTTGCTACCTATATGTACCCGGTGCTGCTAACTGGCTCTATCGTTATGAGAGCTAACGTTGCTACCTATATGTACCTGGAGCTGCTAACTGGCTCTATCGTTATGAGAGCTAACGTTGCTACCTATATGTACCCGGAGCTGCTAACTGGCTCTATCGTTATTAGAGTTACGTTGCTACCTATATGTACCCGGCGCTGCTAACTGGCTCTATCGTTATGAGAGCTAACGTTGCTACCTATATGTACTTGGAGCTGCTAACTGGCTCTATCGTTATGAGAGCTAACGTTGCTACCTATATGTACCTGGAGCTGCTAACTGGCTCTATCGTTATGAGAGCTAACGTTGCTACCTATATGTACCCGGCGCTGCTAACTGGCTCTATCGTTATGAGAGCTAACGTTGCTACCTATATGTACTTGGAGCTGCTAACTGGCTCTATCGTTATGAGAGCTAACGTTGCTACCTATATGTACCTGGAGCTGCTAACTGGCTCTATCGTTATGAGAGCTAACGTTGCTACCTATATGTACCCGGAGCTGCTAACTGGCTCTATCGTCTAGCAAGTCTAGCGGTTCACCCGATCACATTGAAACACGTCCAATGCCCCTTGATGCATGTGTTGTGCCGGATTATGTGGAGGACACAATGGACACCAATACTGGAAATCGTGACCAGACAATTGGAATATTCTTTTTGGGATAGCTCCTAGTAAAGGTAAGGACTATATGACATCAATCCTACTTTGATCCAACCATGATTTCACATCGATCGCAACGATCATTATGTAACATACTCCAAAACGTATGCCGTTTGTGACGATCAAAGCATAAAAAAACTACGATGAAACATAATACCTATTATATACCTTTGAATTGGAAATAATAGCGTGTCCAGGCGAGCAACGCCAACGCTTTTAGCTAAATTCACGTATTGCTCCATAGCGTCGTTTTCAGGAATTAGCCAGGATCACTCTGAAACTATACAATATTCACACGGTATAACGCGAACGTATACATGAAAAAATGAATTATTTTTCACATGTTGAACGATGGATAGTTGATGTCAAATGAGCCATAGTATTGTCTCCACAGCTATAATATAGAATATGGATATAGCGGCCTGCAAACACTGCCACGCATCACTATCTCTTAGAGCGCTGGCGCATTAGGAACAAAAATGGCTAGACCCGGTGGCGCTGAAAGAGTTAAGCAACTACCATCAAAGTGCCCTTGAGCAAGGCACCGAAACTGCAACAACTCTGTGGCCACCAGTAGAAGACGGGTTCTGTGCATCTCCCAGGTGTGAGTGTCTATATGTGTGTGTGTGTGTAACCCCTGCAATTACTCCCTTAGTGTGTTATAAACAATCTTGTCATCCTATTAAAACTGACCGTCATCACCACCACAACTACTCCTCAGGTCTCACTGTCCTGGGGAAAAAAGACACCGTGACCATTGGCTTGAGACGCCGCTGTTTACATCTATTTAATCCACCAACGTTGTGTGCCCAGCAGAAGCATGTCACAGAATGACACTAAATCGGGGGAGGAAACATTGACTTAACTTGGTTAATCCTCCCAGTTTGTAACGGATCAGTAGATTCCCTTGCATCCTGCCCTGGAGTTTTACATAAACACGCCTTAACCCTTTCACTACTACCACACTACAGACGGTTTCACTACCACACTACAGACTGTTAACCATCTGTAGTGGTAGTGAAAGGGTTAACCCTTTGCCGTGTGGCAGTGAAAGGGTTAACCTTCTGTATTGTCGCAGTGAAAGGGTTAACCCTTTGGTAGTGTGGTAGTGAAAGGGTTAAGCTCTTCTTGTACATCCCTGGAGTTCACTCTTTAATCTGCTCTTTGTCGCTCCTGGCGTTCAGCTGCTGACATTGGAAGGCATCGAGTGTGCCTACATCTATAGTGCCTTGGACCAGACGGCCAGGAAAATCAACATCGGGAAGTTTGTCCACCGGAAGGCCATGGTGCTGGTGGTGACGGACGTGGCGGCCCGTGGTATAGACATCCCCCTGCTGGACAACGTCATCAACTACAACTTCCCATCCAAGGCCAAGCTCTTCCTGCACAGAGTCGGTGGGTGGTCACACAGCACAGTACAAACACATAAATCTATCAACAACTCTGTTGACTAATGTTGAGTTCATCTTTTTTCCCTGGTAAATGGGATATTTATAAAATATGTGAATTGCAAATGTATTATTATATTAAAGTGTGGTGCTCTGGTCGATGGTTCAGTTTCCATAATGCAAGCTGTATTTCTATTGTTTACTAGCACATCACCCAGCTAATTAAACGACAAATCATTTGCATCCCTACTGTTAAATAGTTTGCTAGACTTTTATTTTATATTCTCATAGGTGATGAGAGACAAAGATTGAATTAACATATGATATACGATTTAATATCCAGTATCTGCTGATACTGAGTCCTGTTCCGATATTTGTATTTTCCTAGATAATACAGCTGCACAGTGTACACTCAAGTATATAAAAGTTGGTGAAACTAATCCAGTGTAGCCGAGATATGCTTGGTAATTGGATATCTCTGCGTAAAGGGAAAACAATTGTCTACATCATAGCTTTAATGGTTTTAAATTTACATCAAGAAAATCTATTTTGATCGGCTTAATATAGCCGCTACCAATCAATACCCATCAATAAAAATATGCCATGGTCGGCTCTGATTTCGATCGGGATATTATGGCTAATGATGAGCTCTGAGGCTGATGACTGACCGTCTGTTCTCTGCTACCAGGTCGTGTGGCGCGTGCTGGGCGTAGTGGCACAGCCTACAGTCTGGTGTGTCCAGACGAGGTCCCTTATGTCTACGACCTCCACCTGTTCCTGGGGAGACCCATTCAACTGGCTACACCTGAACACACACCAGGTAGGCTTTGCATGACGCCTGGCGGGTATTGACCTCTTGATAATGTACAGTAAGCTGCAAAGGTATTTTTGTTCACAACACATTTTCTGCATTCTGAAAATGACTTTCATTTAATACAAGGTTAATATGTATCTTAATCTGGTCCAATACCGTTGGTACCCAGAAAAGGGGGCGGGGCATGTGTGATGAGTGCTTTAGTTCTCTAACGTTTCATACAATATGGCTGAAAATAGGCAAACATTTTAGTTTTTACTTAAATCTCTTTTTGTGTGCACTGTACAGTCATTGACTTCCTGTAGGTTTTTACAACTCTCTCTTTCACCCTTACCCTCTCTGTTTTACTCACTCACTCACTCACTCACTCACTCACTCACTCACTCATCACTCACTCACTCACTCACTCACTCACTCACTCACTCACCCTCTCTTGCTCTATCTCTGTCTCTCACTCTCTTTTCCTCCTCTCCCCTCTCCTCTCTTCTCTCTCATCTCTCTCCTCTCCCCTCTTCTTCTCTCTCCTCTCCCCTCTTCTTCTCTCTTCTCTCTCCTCTCCTCTCTCCAGATGCAGATGGTGTGTTTGGCCGTGTCCCTCAGTGTATCCTGGATGATGAGGGCGCTCAGCTGAATGTGGGTCATAGCAACTCCACGGACCTGCAGAACCTGCATCATATCTCGGAGAACGCCTACATGCAGTACCTGAAGTCCCGGCCCAGCCCCTCGCCAGAGTCCTTCAAACGGGTCAAGAACACAGAGCTGTCCAGCATGGCTGTCCACCCTCTACTGGGTAGGTCCGGAACAGTTCACTACACAGTGATGATGGTGGTGGTGGTGGTGATGATGATGATGATGGTGGTGGTGGTGGTGATGATGATGATTGGTGGTGGTGGTGTTGATAGTAGTGATGGAGATGGTAGTGATGATGATGGTGGTGGTAATAGTGATGGTGATGGTGGTGGTGATAGTAGTGATGATGATGATGGTAAGTGATAGTGATGATGATGGGTGGTGGTGGTGTTGATACTGATAGTAGTGATGGTGATGATGATGATGGGTGATGGTGATAGTAGTGATAGTGATGATGATAGTAGTGCTAGTGATGATGGTGGTGATAGTAGTGCTAGTGATGATGATGGTAACTAGGGCTGCAACTAATGACTATTTTGGTAGTTACTAATCTGTCGATTATTTTTTCGATTAGTCGACTAATCGAAAAACAATTATTAAAAAAAAATATATATATTATATTATATATATTTTTTGCACTACCTATCTTTGTGAAAGTGGCTTCTCAGCTCTGGTCCAGCTGAAGACAGAGCAGAGGAACAGATTGGACATTGAGCATGACCTCAGAGTTGCTTTGAGACTCTTGTCAGGACCAAACAACATCCCCAGTTATCCCATTAGTTCCCCCAAACTTACTGTCGGTCTGTTATGTTAAGCTAAGAAGTCTTCAGCTGGCTGGACCAGAGCTGAGAAGCCACTTTCACAAAGATAGGTAGTGCAAAAAAAAGGAAGAATTTTTTTTCCCCCCGACGCAACAATTCCTCGTCAACGATTTTTTTAATAATCGACGTCGTCGATTATGTCGACTAATCGTTGCAGCCCTAATGGTAACAATGGTGACAATGCAACCAGTGCAGTGGACAGTAGATTATACATATCAATCTGTATATTAACTTTCAGTACTATGTCCAACATGGCATACAGTGGTGATAGACAGATTAATCAGTGGTGATATACAGATTCATCAGTGGTGATAGACCGATTAATCAGTGGTGATAGACAGATTAATCAGTGGTGATAGACAGATGAATCAGTGGTGATAGACAGATGAATCAGTGGTGATAGACAGATTAATCAGTGGTGATAGACCGATGAATCAGTGGTGATAGACAGATGAATTAATGCTCCCCCTCGTGTCAATTGATTACAAAAAATTATAGATTTTTATTTTCAATCCATTTATACGTGATACTTTTGTTCATTTAAAATAATAAGTAGAGTGCAGATCTACCAAAAAAAGGAATGTTTTTTTTTTTTTTTTTATTATAGTAGCCATCTGCCGCCCTGCTCTCTAAATATGGGTATCTGCACCGGCTTTTTTTTTTATCCACTTTTTCTCCCATTTTTCTATTTTTCTCCCATCCCAATTCCACTGTGCCAATCCTTCCCTCCCCTGTCTTGAACGTTGCTCGCATATGCCCCCCACTGGCCGATTGTAGGGAGGATAGAAGCCTTGCATCACGTGTCCCCTCCTGTACACGAGGAGGCAGCCTGTCACATCTTTTCACCTGCCAGTGCGGACTCTCATTGGCGAGGTGTAACGTGTGGGAGGCTCACACTACCCCTGCCATTTCCTGTCTCTGCTGTGCAGGCGTCCCCAACTGACCTGTAGGAGTCGCTGTCCACTACGTCCAGATTACCACCCATCGACTTCCACCCGCTAACTCTGCCAATTGAGTTAGTATGACGGCCGGCCCAAGCTGGAGGCGAACCCGGTGTCTCTTGCGTTGGTGATGAGCGCAATGTCCGCTGCGCCACCCAGCCGCCTTGTATCTGCACCGGCGTATGTAAACACTGTAATCTGTGTTGCATGTACCTGACAAACTGAACTGTTTGTATTAGTCATATTCCAACTTAACTGAATGCACATGTGTGTGTGTGTGGACTACTGTACTATTACAGGTATTAAAATGAACAATGCAACTTCGTTATACAAAAAAAGAAAAATCTTTTATTTTTTATGAATAATTAAATATCGATACTTGGCGTCCCTGTATCGATACAGTATCGCCACGCAAAGTATCGCGATACTACTACGTATCGATTTCCCCCCCCCCACCCCTAGTAGCTATATTGTGAAGTGTAGTGAGTGACTAACCACTGTGTGCTGTGAGAATGTGATGCAGATGATTCTCAAGAGAAGGAGTTATCATTAGTCGCATATACGTATGTTTCTTTGTCTCTGGGTGTTTGTCATAGTATTGGGTCTTAGATTCTTCTAAACCAGGCATTTTCAAAGTGTGGCCCATGGGCCAATGGTGGCCTGCGATGAGTTGTTATGGTGTAAATGCATGCGTTGGTCTGGTTCCAACTTCCAATATAGTTTTAAGCCAACATCACACAGTACTTTGCTTTTAACAAGGGTAAAACTGTTCCCCTGGGTTAAGCTGTCAAGCTAGGAGCTTGTTGAAAGCTTGCTAGGCTACTGGTTGCATGGCAACCAGGCATCTTGCGGGTCATGTATGTTGGGTGATGTGTTCCATTTCTTCTTGGATGGCCCTCAATCCCATGTTGAGTCCGTAAATTGGCCCTCAGTTCTCAAAACATTGAGAACCCCTGTTGTTTCAGGGTCAGTTATTAAACTATGTGTGTTGTGTTTGTCTCAAGGTCGGTTATTAAACTATGTGTGTTGTGTTTGTCTCAGGGTCAGTTATTAAACGATGTGGTGTTTGTATCAGGGTCAGTTATTAAACTGTGTGTGTTGTGTTTGTCTCTGGGGCAGTTATTAAACTATGTGTTGTGTTTGTCTCTGGGGCAGTTATTAAACTGTGTGTTGTGTTTGTCTCAGGCTCGGGACTGGAGAAAATGGAGCTGGAACGTCTTCACATAGTGGACGCCATCAAGGTCTACAAGTCTAAAGCGGTCAGTTTTGTTAAATGTATTTTTGTTTCCATTTTAGTTATATGGGACTACTCCCACACATTAATGTAAGTAATCCATCATTTATTTGTGAGATGTGTTACTCTTCTTCGAGTGCTACTATGAATAAGCTATTTTTGGCTAAGCACTCTATTTAAGGTATTTATTGTTGAAGTGCACTCTTTCCCTCCTCTCACCTCCCCTTTATAATTGACAGTTATCTCAGCATGTAGGAATCTTCCTCTAACACTATAATAATCCATACCTACATTGTATTCCCTCTCTCCCAGACCATCTTTGAGATCAATTCCAGCAGCAAGACGTCAGCCAGCGGGGTGATGCGAGCCAAGCGCTCCAGGGACAAGCGGCTGGTGGACAAGTTCAACCGACACAAGGCGGAGCTGGCGGCGGAGAGCAGGCTGCATCTGGCCTTCATCCCCCCGACCGTCACCTCCACACACACCGCAGGCCAGGAGGACAGCGAATCGGAGGAGGATCTGCAGGTGAGAACAGGCTCTGGAACAGCGGGTAACATCGTGCTGGCAAAACAAACTAGCAACTAACAAAGCAGCCGGCTTCACAAGATCACGTGAGAATCCATCTTTGCGGGCTTCAAGTTATGCACTCGTGCCTGAACCACAGACCAATCAGCGTCCTTTGAGGAACTACTGGCAGCTACGGCCGTGGTTTAGGTGTGACGACAGCAAGAAGCGACTAATCGGATGAGCGCTGTGTAGGCTTGGGCGGTAACACGGTATTACGGTATACCAGGGTATTTCGAGATCCTGCCGGTATGATTCTCAATACCGTGACGTCACAGACTGCTATTACACTGACACTGAGTTGATTGTAGAGCACAGCACGCGCCAGCAGAGGGTTACGTGGCTTTCGTTCTGGGAGCTAACGTTGATACCTGGATGGTGCAGGCTAACTAGCTACCGTTCCGGGAGCTAACGTTGATACCTGGATGGTGCGGGCTAACTAGCTACCGTTCCGGGAGCTAACGTTGATACCGGGTTGGTGCTAACTAACTAGCTACCGTTCCGGGAGCTAACGTTGATACCTGGATGGTGTTAACTAACTAGCTACCGTTCCGGGAGCTAACGTTGATACCTGGATGGTGCAGGCTAACTAGCTACCGTTCCGGGAGCTAACGTTGATACCTGGATGGTGCTAACTAACTAGCTACCGTTCCGGGAGCTAACGTTGATACCTGGATGGTGCTAACTAACTAGCTACCGTTCCAGGAGCTAACGTTGATACCTGGATGGTGCTAACTAACTAGCTACCGTTCCGGGAGATGACGTTGATACCTGGATGGTGCGGGCTAACTAGCTACCGTTCCGGGAGCTAACGTTGATACCTGGATGGTGCTGGCTAACTAGCTACTGTTTCGGGAGCTAACGTTGATACCTGGATGGTGCTGGCTAACTAGCTACCGTTCCGGGAGCTAACGTTGATACTCTTGACTTGACTTGACTTGACTTGACTTGACTTGACTCTCTCCCATGGTTGGCTAGCCTCGTTTGCCGGCTTGGCTCGAGTCCATGATGGCTGTTGTTCACTCGTCACCGCATTGAAAAGTCTGTTTCCGTTGTTCTTATCTCTGTGCAAATCCTGGTCCAAACGCGCACCAACTGTTAGATTCTGATCAATCGGCCAGTATCACGTCTTCTTGTGTTATCATCTCTCCATCCACTCCCTCTGCGTTGTGTAATTTTATCTCTCCGACATCTCATCATACTGGCTGATAAACCTTATCATTCCCCGTTAGTGCAATCCGCAGCATAAGTATTCTCCACCTTCGTAAGAATTCGACACTTTGACAGCATGATACCTTTCTTGGAAGAGCGTTGTTTATTAAATAAACAGAACCTCATAATCAGATGTTATCAAATTGTATCGTCCTTGCTATCGTCCTTCTGCTATTCGGTCCAATAGTGGTCAGGCCTGGTCGTTAGCCAGAGCCCTCCTCGTGTTAGCCGAAGCTAATGATGATGTGGCCAATCTATACATCACATACATTGAAAACCACCACAGATTTCTTTCACTATAGTAAATGTATACACACACACACACAGACACACACACACACACGAGAGAGAGGGGGAATAGCTTATAGCAGACTTAATGATTTTACAATATTTTTGCTAATGAAGTGAAATATTTATTATTATCAACTATCCAGTTTGTTTTTATAGTGTAACGCTACTTCAAATCATTGGACGTACAGAGAGAGAGGGAGAGAGACGGGCTCATCCCCCCTCACCCTCACCCCCCTTTCCTCACTATTGGAACTCTTTCTAACTTAGCAGCTAACGTTGGTTAAGGTTTTTTACCGCGACGTGTGGGCATACAGGTATGGCGAGGATGTAAAGCAAGTTAGACTCATTTATTGGACCCGTTGCTCGCAGAGTTTACATAGAAACAGCACGACTCACAAAGGAGTTGTCACAGGCTGTAGGACGCAGGGCTGAAGAGCTAGATGTCATAGCTTCTAAAATGTAAGGTGGGGGCAGTGGGCTCAGCGCTCAGCCCCTCCCTTCCAGCTGGAGTTGACTTGAAACACGGAAGTTATCAAATGCAAGCAAAATGCGCACTGTCGAGTCCTGGCTCTAGGAGGAATCACGAATAGTGGTTTAAGAGAAGTTATTTATATTTCGAACGTGATTCATTGGGCACTAGTTAGATTATACGTTGCGCATGTTATGACTTTGAACGTCTGCCATTTCCACTGCAAAAGCCATACAAGTAACAACAATATGACGCGTCGATCATGAATATGCAAATAGCCTAAATGTATTCGTTGATGAATCGTGACAGCTCTTGTGTACTCACATTTTTCTATAGCATTTGCGATATAAAAAGAAATATATATAAAAAAAATATAGGTATAAGCTGGAAAACACAGCTGTTCCATAGCCTGAAGTCTTATGTAGTACAGGTCCAAATTTGATAAAGATCCGTTCAGAAATGGGTCTTTGAGAGACTTATAACCGACGAGATTTTTTCATCCACGGCCGTTCATTATTTTTTTTTTATCTACTTTTTCTCCCATTTTCTATTTTTCTCCCATCCCAATTTCGTATCGTCCAATTCTACCCTCCCCTGTCTCTAACGCTGTTAGGCCATGCCTCCCACAAGCCGGCTGCAATGTGGACTAAGCCTTACATCACGTGTCTCCTCCGGTACTCGAGGAAGCAGCAGTTGCATCTTTTCACCTGCACAGCGCGATCTCTCAGCGTCGGGGGTCTGCGCTTGGAGGGCACGCCGCCCCCGTCGCTTCCTGATTCTGCTACGCAGGCGCACCAACCGACCTGTAGGAGTCGCTGTCCACAACGTCCGATCCCCACCCATCAGCTTCCCACCCCCTAATACTGCCAATTGTATTAGTATGAACGACCAGCCAAGCTGATAGCAATGCGGAGAGCTGGGCTCGAACCCAGCGTCTCCTGCATTGGTGGTGAGCGCCTTGCCCACTGCACCACCTAGCCGCCCCACGGCTGTTCATTCTGAAGTGTGATTCACTTCTGGTTTTCGCTCGTCAACTTTCACCTAGATCCCTTATTCGCACCCCCCCCCCCCCCCACACGTGGGGTATCGTTGGAAAGGTACGCTCAAGGGGCGGTCAGGTGGCGTAGCGGAGATTGCGTTCGTCACCAACTCCGGAGAAGCTGGATTCGCCTGTTCGAATCCAGCTCCCGGCGTGTCACCAGCTTGGCTGGCCGTTCACACTAATACAATTGGCAGTATTAGAGGGTGGGAAAGCTGGCGGGGTGGGTCCGGGTCGTTGTAAACAGCGACTCCTACAGTTTGGTCGGGGCGCCTGCTCAGCGCGGATAGGATCTAAGGGGGGTAGTGTGATCCTTCCACACGTTACACCCTCTCAGTGAGAGTCCGCGCTGCCAGGTGAAAAGAAGCGGTTGATTGGCTAGACGTGTGTCGGAGGAAGCACGTGGTAGCCTCCACTCTCCCAGACCGACTGTGGGGGGTAAGTGCGCAGCGACCAGGAAGGGGATTGGGAATTGGCATAACGACTAACATTGGGATGGGAGAAAATCTGAGGAAAAAGGAGGGGAAAAAGAAAAGAAAAAAGTACGCTCATTGGCTACAACGCTGACGAATCAATAATTTTCACCATCAGCGGATGATTGGCAGTTCTGGAGCGTCGGGAGTCCGGGTGGTCATCTGACGCGCGGGACGTAAAAAGACACTCGCGAACTGAGGCACGGATTTTGGTCGAGTGAGGTGGCGTTCGAACGGCAACAAGTTGATCTTTCGAACGGTAATTTATATGTTCGGCGAAAAATGCAGCCCGAGCCGCTAGCCGCTCGCAAATTGCCGTGACTTTGACCTCCTATTTTCTGTATTTTTTCTCCCATCCCAATTTTAGTCGTTATGCCAATTCCCCCCTCCCCTTCCTGGTCGTTGCGCGCATTTGCCCCCCACTTGCCGGTCTAGCGCTGACATGGCTGACATCATACCTCAATGACTCCTACCAAGTGTCATGGAGAGGGACCCTGTCGGCCACCCGCCCCCTGCGGACGGGTGTCCCCCAGGGCTCGGTTTTAGGACCCCTTCTCTTCTCCCTCTACACTAAATCACTGGGTAACATTATCACGTCTCATGGCTTCTCCTACCATTGTTATGCCGACGATACTCAACTCTTCCTCTCCTTCCCTCCCTCAGATATCCACATCTCTGAGCGGATCTCGGCCTGTCTGTCCGACATCTCCGCCTGGATGACGACCAACCACCTCAAACTGAACCTAAGCTAAACAGAATTGCTCCACCTGCCGGCCAAATCCTACCCCCTGACCGACCTTTCCATCACAGTCGAGAATGCAGCTGTGACCGCGTCCCGACCGCCAAGAACCTTGGTGTTGTTATCGACGACCAGTTGAACTTCTCTGCTGACATCGCAGCGACAACCAGAACCTGCCGATTCCTCCTGAGCAACGTCAGAAGGATCCGCCCCTTCCTGACAAAAGAAGCCACCCAACTCCTCGTCCAATCAACAGTCATCTCCCGCCTCGACTACTGCAACGCACTGCTCGCTGGCCTCGCGGCCACTGCCACTAAGCCTCTGCAACTCATTCAGAACGCAGCGGCCCGCCTGATCTCAAACCTACCGAAGTCGGCCCATGTCACCCCACTTCCTAGGGACCTGCACTGGCTCCCCATTGCTGCACGAATCCGCTTCAAGGCCCTCGACCTAGCATACCGTGCGGCAAAGGGAACCGCTCCCGCCTACCTCCGGTCAATGGTCTCTAACTACACACCCTCAAGACCCCTACGCTCTGCATCTTCTGGCCGCCTCAGACCTACTCCTATCCAAGCTCCGGGAGGGTCATCAAAGAGAAGTCGCCTATTCTCAGTCCTTGCCCCACAATGGTGGAATGAACTACCCACCCCAGTTAGGACAGCCGAAACACGTCCAATCTTTCGCCGTCGACTAAAGACGCACTTCTTCAACCATTATCTGAATTAAAAAAGAAAAAAATATCTAACCCTAACTAACCGTACTGTCATGCACTTGTCCTAATAAACTAATCTACACTGTAGCACTCAACACTTTGATGAACATTGTTGCTCAGCTGATAGAGTTGTGCCCTTCCTGATGGCTTGTCGTACAGAACTTGTAAGTCGCTTTGGATAAAAGCGTCAGCTAAATGACTAAATGTAAATGTAAATGTAGGGAGCGCTGAAGTCTATCACATGTGGAGACAGCCAGCCGCCTCTTTTCACCTGACAGCGAGGACTCTCACTGGGGAGGTGTAACGCATGGGAGAATCACACTACCTCTCCCAGTTCCCTCCCTGACCAACCTGTAGGAGTCGCTGTTTACAACGACCAGGATACACCCCACAGACTTCCCACCCGCTGACACTGCCAATTGTGTCAGTATGGACAACCGACCAAGCCGGAGGTACTGCTGACAGCCGGATTCGATACCAGTGTCTCTGCGGTGGTAGACAGACGCTTAGTCCGCTGCACTACCTGGCCGCCCCTGCTTGTGTATTTCTAATGTTTGTTTTCTCCACCAGGGGGTGTTCTCTGAGGTGGTCGGCGGCAAGAGGAGAAAACCGCAGGAGGACGGTGAGGGGGAGAGGTCAAAAAACAAGAAGAGCAAACTGACGGGCAGAGACGAGGAATATTACATCCCCCACAGACCCAAAGACTTTAACTCTGAGAGAGGGTAAGAATATTACATCCCCCACAGACAGACCCAAAGACTTTAACTCTGAGAGAGGGTAAAGAGACGGAACCCTGTCCTACACAAATCCCTGGGTTTAAATTCATACTTTATTCCTATGATCTAAGATAGTCCAAAAATATTAGTGAACATGAACAACTCTCTCCCAAATCTGAAAACGAGTGCTAAAACTGAAATTTGTGAGATCTTCAGGTATTCGGTCTGAAGTTCCATAGATGGTGAATTGATTAAGATGACACGGAGAGCACCCAGGGTACATGTTCTGTTTCAGAACTGAGAACACTGCTATACCTCTTAAGCCCGATGGGCCCGGTACCGGGCCGATATTTATTTCACGTCACAAATAATAATAATAAACTTTATTTGTATAGCAACTTTCATACAAGAATTGCAGCTCAAAGTGCTTTACAGCAGAAAGAAGACAGGCACAAAATGAGCACATAAAGTGCAGACATCACAATTTTTCACATTAGGATTTAGCATCCCAATAGGCCACTTTGTTTATGGTTTGATTCTATGGCATAAAATGACATATAAAACAAGCTTAAAAAAGATAGCAGCAAGGTAAGGCAACTCAGTTTTAAAATGACATAAAAAACATATAAAACAAGCATAAAAATATAGCAGCAAAGTAAGGCAAATCAGTTTTTCATATTAGGATCTAACATCCCAATAGAGTGTTTTCACGGCGCGTCATCAAACTGGAGGTCACCCATTTGGGAGATACTGAACATATCCAAGTGAACTAGCAACTGTTCCTGGTCATTGTTGCTCAAAATGGTCAATTATTGCAGTGTTTTTGGCTGTACTGATCGGTCGGACCAGGAAAAGCATTTGGAGTACTTCAGATTGCCAAAAGCTATTACAAATCACAAATCAGGGAGAAGAGTGCAAAAAAGGAGGCGAACACCCCCTCTCCTTAATCAAATTTTCATTCAATCAATCACCTGCGCGGTGATTGATTGAATGAAAATGTTATTAACAGATTGCAGAATGGGTACAATACAGTACGGCTCAATACACACAATTGTTAACACATCTGGGGCCATCCACGTATATATATGTGATTGGGAGCCAGCGCTTGACGGCCAATCACGTATATATACGTGTTTAACTCGTTATTTCTTTTATTCGCTATTGCCATTCATAATTCATCGAGGCACCTCATGCATACTGTTCTGAGTGTGTCTGCGATTGCAGACGATCAATACCGCCCCCTAACGCATTGTGGCAGCAACTGCACTACATTAGAAACACTGTGGTTTGTTATCTGGGCCGAGCTGAGCCGTGCGGGCGGGGTTTAAATACTCTGTCGAGGTAACCTGTTACAACGATACATCTGCGAGGCTGCCCCCCCCCCCCCCCCCCCCCCCTCCTCCATATGCAAAGCTGGAGAACGTGGCACGGACATCCGTGCCCAGTACTTCAAATGGCGATCAGATAATTGAATTTCTTTTTGTGCATTACATCACAGACCAGGTAAGGACTCTATATCCAATCTTGCGTTGATCTGATATTTTTTTCTCCCGTGATTGGCTGCGGTGGGGGGGGGGGGGGGGGGGGGGCGAGCGCCACGTTCCAGGGCTCATTTCATTCTTGGATGAGGAAGGATAATAACTATAATCTAGCGTTGATTTCAGGATGATTAGATAATCAGGCGAAAAATGACAACGTGTTTAGTGGATTTCACTAAAACGCTATTAATTGCGTCTTTTCCTGGGATTACTAAGAATCACCAAAACTATACTCATATTCAAAACGGAAATGTACGGATGAATGTCTTAAGGGGATGCAGAGCAGAGAAAAACGTTCATCTTGTTTACATCAGGGTCCCCCATTTTCAATTCATAATGAATTGTAAGTAAGGGTGCAATTAGCACCGTGCAATCCATTCTTTGTGGATCCCGCCCATAGTTTGCTACCAGTGGTGCAGCTACAGTAGTTTGAATGACCTCTCGGCTGATTTCGTTGTATGAACCAATAATGGAATGAGATGAATATCCACTAATAATCACTCCTGATTGGATAGCAGTCAAATGGGTATTTTGAGTTTGAGACCACATTCCCCCGCCCAGAGCAACTCATACTGTACATGATGTTTTACCAGAGGGGTTGACGTGCAAGGGGGGGTTCTAATGTTAACAAACATTAGAAATACACAAGCAGTCACCACAGGGCGGAGTCAAACCTGTAACGGCTCTCTCTGGAACCACCAGGCTAACGTCCCATCCCAGACATAGCAGAATCTGGTGACTCTGCATTTAATAATCTGTATATAATGTCATGTGATCTGTCATGTTTTAGGTTGAGTCTGGGAGGAGAGGGCAACACGTTTGAACAGCAGGCCTCCACAGCCGTCCTGGACATGATGGGAGATGAAGGAAAACGACTCGACCAGCACAAACACATGATGAGATGGTAAGCGGGTACACGTTTACATACTCACAATGCTTCCATTTCATTAGAATTATGCTAGTTAATCCACCCCACAATGAAAAACATTTTACACATCCTCTTTTTCAAGGCAGCTCCAATGTTTGGTAGCAAATCTTAGCGCTAAGTAAGGGATAATGTATAGCTACGAGGTCATTGTCGCAAAATAATTGACCGACACGAAGTTTAGAATACCGAGGCGCCTCGCAGAGGTGTTCTAAACGTAGTGAAGGTCAATTATTTTGCGACAATGACCGAGTATAGGCTATACATTATCCCGCTTATTACATGGCTAACTTACTAACAATATACCTAATTCATTTTAGGTGTGTCTGATTGCACTGATGCAGTGTGTGTCAGTGGGCTTGATTGCTCCAGCAGCGAACAGCGGTCATTATTGCTCGGCAGAGGTCCGTTATCGAGTAATAACGGACCTCTGCCGAGCGCTATTGACCAATCACAATCAAGCATTTCGGCGAATGTTAAAACGCCATGTAATAATGCTAGCTAACAGCCAAAGAGGATGCAAGACGCTTTGCCATTGCAAGCCATTGTGGGATAGATAGACAATTTTGAATGGCTTCAAATTATATATAGAATTATTTGCTTCAAACATGGCCATTCATAATAGACAGTCCTTGAATTCTTTGAGAAGATATTACTTTAGATCTCTCTCTCTCACACACACACACACACACACACACACACACACACACACACACACACACACTACCACTTCATCACCTAACATCTCTGTGTCAAATCCGCAGGGATCGTAAGAAGAAGCGTTTCGTCAAAGACTTTGGAAAGGAGGACCAGAAGAAGACAATCAGAACAGAGACCGGTCTGGTGGTCAGCAGCAAGAAGAGGAAGAACTTGTATCCTTCCAATCACACTGAGCCACCAGACACTGTTATTCCAGTTCCACTCACACTGAGCCACCAGACACTGCTATTCCAGTTCCACTCACACTGAGCCACCAGACACTGTTATTCCAGTTCCACTCATACTGAGCCACCAGACACTGGTATTCCAGTTCCACTCACACTGAGCCACCAAACACTGTTATTCCAGTTCCACTCACACTGAGCCACCAGACACTGTTATTCCAGTTCCACTCACACTGAGCCACCAGACACTGCTATTCCAGTTCCTCTCACACTGAGCCACCAGACACTGTTATTCCAGTTCCACTCACACTGAGCCACCAGACACTGGTATTCCAGTTCCACTCACACTGAGCCACCAGACACTGTTATTCCAGTTCCACTCACACTGAGCCACCAGACACTGCTATTACAGTTCCTCTCACACTGAGCCACCAGACACTGCTATTCCAGTTCCACTCACACTGAACCACCAGACACTGTTATTCCAGTTCCACTCACACTGAGCCACCAGACACTGCTATTCCAGTTCCACTCACACTGAGCCACCAGACACTGTTATTCCAGTTCCACTCACACTGAGCCACCAGACACTGCTATTCCAGTTCCACTCACACTGAGCCACCAGACACTGTTATTCCAGTTCCACTCACACTGAGCCACCAGACACTGCTATTCCAGTTCCACTCACACTGAGCCACCAGACACTGCTATTCCAGTTCCTCTCACACTGAGCCACCAGACACTGTTATTCCAGTTCCACTCACACTGAGCCACCAGACACTGTTATTCCAGTATACTTAACAAACAATATGTCACTCACTACTGTTATTGGTATAGCATTTTGTTTGTATAGCTGTATTTCTCTACTACGAATACTAAAATGTTTACTTGGTTGTTACTGCATTGTTGAGCACCTCCTCCTTGACGTTATGTATCAGCTATGAGGAGTGGAAGAAGAAGTACAAGATGGATGACGCCGGAGACTCTGATGGAGAGAGAGGAGGAGGAAGAGGAGGAGGAGGTAGAGGGAGGGGACGTGGAGGAGGTAAGATGTCTTCTTTATCATGTAGTCAGTTTCAGTATAAGCTAGTGATGCACCGATGTGAAAATTGTGGCCGATACCGATAACCGATATTAATATTGCTGTTCTGGCCGATACCGATATTTACCGATGTCGATATCTCTGTATAGAAAACACTTTTTTATGATAATCAAATAAAGAGCTATTTTCCAAAACGCATTTTTTTTTTTTTTACTTTTGTAACTTATTTTCAGAAATGACTGATATTTTGAAACAATTTAAGGCCAAAACATGTATATATTAAAAAATAAATAAAAAATAAAAGTAAATAATTTTTTAAATTATATATATTTTTTTTATATCTGCCCATATCTTGATATCGGACCGATACCGATGTGTACAAAAACGGCCATATCGGCCGATATTATATCGGCGGCCGATATATTGTGCATCACTAGTATAAGCACGTTTTCTAAGCAAGCAGTGGTACCTCGTCAAACCACTGACTACCTAGCAACTCAGTCCCAGTTTTCTCAGTTATTTTCAATAACAATTAGGGGAAATATCTAATTGTGATTATTTTTACTGATGCAATAAGTGAAATTGTGATATGCAATTTCTGTGTCATTATTTATAATTTTTGAAAAGCATATTAACCTCTTAAGCCCGGAGCCCTATTTTCTGAAAATCCACCTAAAATACATAAGTAAATGGAATATTGCTCCACTTCTACAAGGTCCATTTGCATATTCTTGGTATCTAGGGACATCTATGGACCTACAGTCAGAATTATTGTGTCTATTACTAGGCTTGCTTAAATTGTGATGAAACAAAGGAGAATATGAATTATGATTTTTCTTTGCATCTTTGACCGTGAATAACACCATGCTAATAATGACCAGACATGAAAAACTGCCACTGATCTCGTTCAGTACCTTCTTGAGATCATGTGTACAAAAAATCTAAGGAAATTAATAAAGGGAATATGATTAAACAGAAGGTTTTGTAGATACAGTACTGAATTCTCCCATCCGGACCAATGCAATTTGAAATATTATTATAGAATAGCAGGCTTATAAATTACCTTATTATAGCCAATTCGCACATTTATGGATTGTGCCAAATCTTATATTTCAAATGCCCGAGTTCAATTTGGATTTAGTATCACCAGGCGTGCATAAGAACAGATAATGAAATCTACTGTATGTACAGTAGATTTTCTTATTTTAATCAGGGTGCAACCGTTTTGAAACTAATTTCAAATATAATTTGAGAGAGAGAGAGTGAGTATCCCTCCCACCCTTTTTTACGAGTGGACCTGCTGTCTTCTCTGTCTGTGTGACTGGGTTGGCTAGCTAGCGGCTTAACGTTCGTGGGCATCAGGAATAACGAGGATGCATTGCAAAGCTTATTAGAATTATTGAAGCTTTAACTGCACATAGAAACAGCGCAGGGGGGAAAGCTGGGATTTATTTCGACCAAAGCACTCTGGAGCTATGCTGTCACTTTTGAGGAAGTGCTGACAGTGGAACAGCTGAAGGTGGCAACTCTGCTGTCGAAACCTCTTCTGCATTATTTCCACTCGCTCCATTTTGCTCAAAATTTCAACGTATCACAGTTGATTGTGGGCAGGCGGTGGCAGATCAGCGCCTATTCACGTCAGCGTGATTTCAGAATGGCTTTGGTACAGATTTCTAATTTTGTCAGTGTTGGTACTACCCCACATTGCTTGAAAACAATGCAAAACCCTGGAAAAGAATTTTTTTACAATAGGGGACATTTAACAAATATTGCAGCTTCCTGTGATGTTGGTATTGCACTATTAGGCCATATTGAGATTTTGCTTACATTTTGATTAATTGTTCAGCCCTAATGTGCTGCAGCCAGAAAGTAAGCTATATTTACCGCCAAAGTGCCCTTGAGCAAGGCATCAAATCCCCAACTTCTCTGGTGAAGCTGCTCAGTGGGCAACAGTAGAAGACAACTACTCCTCCAGGCCTTTGCTGTAAAGAAGAACGTCTTAGTCCACATGCTTGGTTATAAGGTTTATAAAAATAAAATAAAAACATACCAATTACCCGTGTATGGCCCTCCTCACCCAGTTCACCCCTCTTCTCTTTCTCTCCCAGGTCGCGGTCGAGGCCGGGGAGGCCACTCGTCCCAGGGCCCTCCGGGGCCATCGCAGAAGGGCGGTGGTCGCGGGGACCAGTCTGAGCTGAAAACTCGCGACCAGATCCTCAAGGAGCGCAAGAAGCAGGAGAAGCAAAGGTTCCTACAGAGCGGAGGCCTCAAGAAGCTCAAGGGCAAGGGCAAACAGCGCCTCAACGACATCAAGAAGTCCGGCTTCGGACGGGGTGCTCAAAAGAAGGGCAAGATGAGGAAGAAAATGTGAGGGAGGGAGGAGTGAGATGAGGGTGAGACAGAGTGGTCAGTGAGGGATGGCATGGTGGAAACTAGGGGAGATGGAGGGGGCTCGGTTGGACGTAGAGTCAAAGAGTTTGATGGAGAGTTTCTAACCATAGTTTCAGTCCTGATCTGGATCAAGATGTTGGATGGTGAGTCTCTCACCATAGTTTCAGTCCTGATCTGGATCAAGATGTTGGATGGTGAGTCTCTCACCATAGTTTCAGTCCTGATCTGGATCAAGATGTTGGATGGTGAGTCTCACCATAGTTTCAGTCATGATCTCGATTAACCTCCTGGCGCCCCCAAAAGTGGCAATTTTTTAACTTGAACTTGAGGACTGCATACTTCTTTTGCAAACCAAAATACTATACTTTATACTTATAGCACATGCATGAGCCTGGTCTATTTTGAAAGATAACATTCAGAAGTTTCTGATACAATAAAGAGAATTAACTTGAAATAGAGTAACATAGGTCTGAACTTGAGTTGTAAGTTTTTCTGTAGTAGTTGCAATATCCAAAAGTATATTTCCAAAAAAATTGGTATGGCTGAAAAAACACCCTGGGTCCATAGCCTGAAGTTGTGTGTGTCCACCTGTATGCCTGAACTTGTGTGAGTGATTATGAGCTATTTTGGTAAAAAGAGAAGAAAAAAAGCGCTGCAGAAAACCATTTCCTCATTGACTCCAATGCAATCGGAAGACATTTCTCTTCCTGTTTGCGCTTGTGACTTTTCACCTAGATCCCTGATTTTCTCACCCACGTGGGGTAGCATTGAAAAGCCACACTCATTGGTTACAACAACCCTGTCCAATCATTTTCGAGATCGCCAAATGATTGACGGAGCTAGAGCGTTGGGAGTCGGGAGTGGTATTCGAAAATTTTTAAAGTCTGCCGTGTACTTCGGCTCACGCCTCACATATCGACAGGCAACAAATAGGGCTTTAATTTGATATATAATTGTATTAAAAATATGCACACCCAAGTGGCGCGTCACGCCGGTGGGCAAATCGTCCTTAAAACGTCCCGGGCCGGGTCGGTGCCAGTTAAGAGGTTAAGATGTTGGATGGAGAGTCTCACTCATCATGATCTGGATCAAGATGTTGGATGGAGGTTAGATAGAGATGAGGAAACTGTTTCTGCTGAGAATCCTTTTTTTTCTTCTTCTTTTTTTTTTACTCAGAACCTCCACAGAACTCTGTTGTGTGACACAAAGCATCAGTCCGTAACAGAGGTCAATATATTTAGGAGCACCTCTGAAAAACATGTTGACGAACAGGACTTTCACTATACTTGTGTTCTGCAGATTGATCTGCACTAAACTCTATTGACAGTGTAAGAAATTAAATGTTTGTATTTGTATATTATTAATTAACTGCTAATACAGATGTGACCGTAATGATCTCTCTGTCATGTATTCATTGAAATGTCATAAAATGCCACAGTGTGATAGCAGATAATGAGATGTCAGTCAGGTATTGGATGGAATTGATAAAGGGCTTAGATTTTCAATGAATTATAAATTAATTATGGCTATTATGTAGCCTACTGTATATGTTTTCTCAGGAGCCATCTTTGTATGCACTGTTGACATGCTAGCTCATTGTGTTCCAGATGGATTCTGCCGTTTTCTCTGTTTGACGCCTATAGTATAGAACTATTGTCACTATACTCCATGACCACTTGGCTGCTCACCATCAGTTAAAAGGGGCTTTGGGTGTTCTAGAGCAGTGGTTCTCCCTTTTTCTCTCAAGGACCCTCAAATTGCAACACCAGGTTACCCATTTTGTCCCAGGGACCCCCCCCCCCCATCCAGAAGGTTTTTGTCATTAGATTTTTATTTATTCCAGAGTACCATAACTCTGATGTAGTAGGAGTGATACAAGTTAAACTTCTGCTCAGAATAGTCATTCTTCAATAGTATGTTCTCTATGCGTATGGGACCTCCTCAAGTACCCCTGGGTGTCCGTGGACTCCATATTGAGAACCACTGTTCTAGAGCAACAATTTTGCAGTTAAGGGCCAGGACGGTGTTCTCTTGTTCTCCAGGACAGTGTTCTCTTGGTTCCTGGCATCAAGGGCATCGCTGCTTACATGCTATAGCTGTTTGTTTCCAACCACGGCATCATGGGTATTCATAGCATCCTTGTCATTGTCAATATCATCCACAGCATTGTTGGTAGTGTCCAGGTGGGCAGTAGTCACCACTAACCCCCTCTGTTTGATTAGAAACCTGGGTCTGGTTCCTAATGGAGTTCCATCAAAACCCAAGGACTTTGATATTATTTGAGTAATGTGAATGAGTAATGTATGCCCACATTTCCACAGCAAGGCCAACTGTGATTAAAATGCACCACCGAAAAGTCATGAAATGTTACATCAGGCCAGAGGCGGAGACCCTGTCACAGGAGCTGGGTTGAGACGTGGCTATTAGAAGAATTTGAGCCTATTGGATGGTGTGCAATAGATGAATCTCCCCACAAGGTGGTGCAACAAGCCAAAGATCTCCAGCGATTATAACGAGGCATCACCAAACGTTCTGTGTTCATGTGAACCAATGCAACGAGAGGGTGTTGAAAGATTGACTCAAGGCCAACTGTTTTGCGGGGATGAAAGGTTTCTAGAATAAAGGGTATTAAGGGAACGTTTCTTTCAGCAACGACTTCTAAAGCCCAATGACTCACTGAGATACATAATCTCTCTTTGTTGAACATTGGTTGTCATTTAAAGTGTGATCAACACGGCAAGCAAATGATATGAGGCAAGGTCATGGAGCTATAGATGCCGTATGTACACGCTGTAGCTTTTGTTGTTTCAAATTCCTTCTGGTATTTCTTCTGTGTTTACATTTTGCTTTTGATCATTGATGTTTGGATATGATTATAGTTCAAATAATATATGGATTTTAATTGCCAGTTTTCCACAACATGCCTACTGGGGCTCACCAGGTACGTCAGGTCACAGAACACCAGTAATTTCACATTTAGGAGGTAGGAGTCACATTTATGTTTTTTATATAAAAACATACACGGGCAGACCAAAGTCTTCTAATGTTTAGTGATGTAGGCCTAGTGGTAAAAATAAACGCCTGACTAAGAACTCACAGTAACGCCAACTATTTAATATGATAAAGGTGATTTGTTTTTTTGTCATTATTTCCTCAAAAATACCCCATCTTCATGTAGCCTAACTTGCATCAGTTTGGTGGTGCTTCAGTATTACCGTATGTAGCCTATATAGTATTATGAATACTATTAATTTCAATCATAAAGATTTGTATCCGTGTAAAATGGTGATGAAAAGGTGGGTCCATTATGCACCCAATGTGCTATTTCAGGGCTTGTACAGACCGCAGTGAGGCCCCATTGACTTTGTGGATAACTAGCCAGAGCTGCAGGTGTCCAGTATGAACGGTGCTGAGAAAGGACTCAACAACATCATTGGTAAGTTAGGAAACGGGGCTTGGGGTCCAAAATGTACTCTTTAATGATCAGCTAACTCAGAGTTTTGTTTTTAAAGGGAATATTTTAATTGTAGGCAGTTAAACATTCTTTAAACAATGACTCATGCACTGATGTTCGGAGAACAGATGAGAATGGTATAGTAGTTAATTAGGGTTACAGTAAGCTATGTGTACATGTCAAAATGCAGTGAGCATTTGGTTGCCTGTGTCAACCTTGAGAATGAATAGCAAGTAAACTGCAATTTCTTCATATTTTGAATTGAAAGCTGATCAACTCTAACCCACATCACACATAAATCTACGACGTGATCTGTGTTTGTGAGTGGCATGGAGAGATGTGCTAAGAAGAATAAGCAACAGCCATTGTCCGTTGAGACAAAAACTACACAAACGCAAACAACCTGTACAGGGACAGAGTTCTTAACAGCTGTCATTGTTCCCCTATGACGGAGAGTGGGACGCCACGCTACCATCTGGAGATGGTTAGGACACTAGCTGTTGTTTGATGATATACCGTGCTGCTATCATAGGTTATCTATGGCCAGAGCTATCTGTGGACCGGCTCTTCCACCATGAAGATTTGTGGCTTCCAGTCGTCTGCATGCTGACGGTAGAGGAAGATGGGTGGTAGGTAGGTAGGCTAGGTACTGTATTCGGTTCAAACACGTCTGGGTCACCATGGAGACACGCCAGAGCACTGTTGTTTTTCATGGGGTGGGAGTGGGGGTCTTCCTATGTCAATTCATAAAACATGCACAGCTATTGTTTCTAAGCAAGGAAGCCCTGCAACACTTACTCAGTTTACATTGTGGTTTATGATGATGATTCATAACAACATGAATCGTCTCTATCCTTATTGGAACAAATACCTCTGGGTTTATTGATTGTAATCTTTCAACATTATCCTAAGTGTTATATATATATATATATATAATTAATAACTAATATATAAATGTGGGATTTTCTTGGATTGCATTCCTCCTCACCGGATAGTTACGAAACCTCTCGCTCCACTTTGATTGAGTAACATCCAGATATGGTCCTGTACTGTCTGCTCTCCAGCTCTGGGAACAGAGCGCGACTAGACAGGGGAAGGAGGGTACACCGCCCGTGATAGCGGTTAATCCCCATACAGAGATATACAGGCCTATAGGCGGGCTGCACCTCCACCCTCCCTCCCTCGGTCTATCTGATGGCCTCTCTCTGAGGGCCAGTGTTCTCCAGGGCTAAAGGCAGCTCCAGCCAGCAGGAACGGCAGTGTTATCTGCTCGCCTGGCCCTGACACAGCATCCACTTGAGATAGGCCCAAGAGAGCTGCAAGCCTCAGGAGAACTGCTGGCCCCCAGAACAGACTCAGCCCTGGCTACACTGGGGAGAGAGAGAGTGTGTGTGTGCGCAGGGATGTAGCTCCAGATTCTGGGCCCCATGAAAGAATGTATTTGTAGGCCCCCAGTGAATGCGAGCGCGCGAGCGGAAATTTTTTTGGCCATTTTTTTATTGATGAAAACGCATAATATGGTTTTTACCTATACATTCGGATCAGCAGTTCAGCACCTGCACTGTTGGTGGGTGAGCCTAGTAAAGGATGTCGCATTGCGTTCATCTTCAATGAATGGACCAATGCAATAGTCTACCAAAGCCCCCCCTCTCTCTCTATATATCCCACACACACACACACACTTCAGAAACAAACATAGTATCAATGAGAGCATCAATAATACACCTGAGTGATGTCTTTTTTTTTTCAGTACCTTCTTGAGATCATGTGTACAAAAAATCTAAGGAAATTAATAAAGGGAATATGATTAAACAGAAGGTTTTGTAGATACAGTACTGAATTCTCCCATCCGGACCAATGCAATTTGAAATATTATTATAGAATAGCAGGCTTATAAATTACCTTATTATAGCCAATTCGCACATTTATGGATTGTGCCAAATCTTATATTTCAAATGCCCGAGTTCAATTTGGATTTAGTATCACCAGGCGTGCATAAGAACAGATAATGAAATCTACTGTATGTACAGTAGATTTTCTTATTTTAATCAGGGTGCAACCGTTTTGAAACTAATTTCAAATATAATTTGAGAGAGAGAGAGTGAGTATCCCTCCCACCCTTTTTTACGAGTGGACCTGCTGTCTTCTCTGTCTGTGTGACTGGGTTGGCTAGCTAGCGGCTTAACGTTCGTGGGCATCAGGAATAACGAGGATGCATTGCAAAGCTTATTAGAATTATTGAAGCTTTAACTGCACATAGAAACAGCGCAGGGGGGAAAGCTGGGATTTATTTCGACCAAAGCACTCTGGAGCTATGCTGTCACTTTTGAGGAAGTGCTGACAGTGGAACAGCTGAAGGTGGCAACTCTGCTGTCGAAACCTCTTCTGCATTATTTCCACTCGCTCCATTTTGCTCAAAATTTCAACGTATCACAGTTGATTGTGGGCAGGCGGTGGCAGATCAGCGCCTATTCACGTCAGCGTGATTTCAGAATGGCTTTGGTACAGATTTCTAATTTTGTCAGTGTTGGTACTACCCCACATTGCTTGAAAACAATGCAAAACCCTGGAAAAGAATTTTTTTACAATAGGGGACATTTAACAAATATTGCAGCTTCCTGTGATGTTGGTATTGCACTATTAGGCCATATTGAGATTTTGCTTACATTTTGATTAATTGTTCAGCCCTAATGTGCTGCAGCCAGAAAGTAAGCTATATTTACCGCCAAAGTGCCCTTGAGCAAGGCATCAAATCCCCAACTTCTCTGGTGAAGCTGCTCAGTGGGCAACAGTAGAAGACAACTACTCCTCCAGGCCTTTGCTGTAAAGAAGAACGTCTTAGTCCACATGCTTGGTTATAAGGTTTATAAAAATAAAATAAAAACATACCAATTACCCGTGTATGGCCCTCCTCACCCAGTTCACCCCTCTTCTCTTTCTCTCCCAGGTCGCGGTCGAGGCCGGGGAGGCCACTCGTCCCAGGGCCCTCCGGGGCCATCGCAGAAGGGCGGTGGTCGCGGGGACCAGTCTGAGCTGAAAACTCGCGACCAGATCCTCAAGGAGCGCAAGAAGCAGGAGAAGCAAAGGTTCCTACAGAGCGGAGGCCTCAAGAAGCTCAAGGGCAAGGGCAAACAGCGCCTCAACGACATCAAGAAGTCCGGCTTCGGACGGGGTGCTCAAAAGAAGGGCAAGATGAGGAAGAAAATGTGAGGGAGGGAGGAGTGAGATGAGGGTGAGACAGAGTGGTCAGTGAGGGATGGCATGGTGGAAACTAGGGGAGATGGAGGGGGCTCGGTTGGACGTAGAGTCAAAGAGTTTGATGGAGAGTTTCTAACCATAGTTTCAGTCCTGATCTGGATCAAGATGTTGGATGGTGAGTCTCTCACCATAGTTTCAGTCCTGATCTGGATCAAGATGTTGGATGGTGAGTCTCTCACCATAGTTTCAGTCCTGATCTGGATCAAGATGTTGGATGGTGAGTCTCACCATAGTTTCAGTCATGATCTCGATTAACCTCCTGGCGCCCCCAAAAGTGGCAATTTTTTAACTTGAACTTGAGGACTGCATACTTCTTTTGCAAACCAAAATACTATACTTTATACTTATAGCACATGCATGAGCCTGGTCTATTTTGAAAGATAACATTCAGAAGTTTCTGATACAATAAAGAGAATTAACTTGAAATAGAGTAACATAGGTCTGAACTTGAGTTGTAAGTTTTTCTGTAGTAGTTGCAATATCCAAAAGTATATTTCCAAAAAAATTGGTATGGCTGAAAAAACACCCTGGGTCCATAGCCTGAAGTTGTGTGTGTCCACCTGTATGCCTGAACTTGTGTGAGTGATTATGAGCTATTTTGGTAAAAAGAGAAGAAAAAAAGCGCTGCAGAAAACCATTTCCTCATTGACTCCAATGCAATCGGAAGACATTTCTCTTCCTGTTTGCGCTTGTGACTTTTCACCTAGATCCCTGATTTTCTCACCCACGTGGGGTAGCATTGAAAAGCCACACTCATTGGTTACAACAACCCTGTCCAATCATTTTCGAGATCGCCAAATGATTGACGGAGCTAGAGCGTTGGGAGTCGGGAGTGGTATTCGAAAATTTTTAAAGTCTGCCGTGTACTTCGGCTCACGCCTCACATATCGACAGGCAACAAATAGGGCTTTAATTTGATATATAATTGTATTAAAAATATGCACACCCAAGTGGCGCGTCACGCCGGTGGGCAAATCGTCCTTAAAACGTCCCGGGCCGGGTCGGTGCCAGTTAAGAGGTTAAGATGTTGGATGGAGAGTCTCACTCATCATGATCTGGATCAAGATGTTGGATGGAGGTTAGATAGAGATGAGGAAACTGTTTCTGCTGAGAATCCTTTTTTTTCTTCTTCTTTTTTTTTTACTCAGAACCTCCACAGAACTCTGTTGTGTGACACAAAGCATCAGTCCGTAACAGAGGTCAATATATTTAGGAGCACCTCTGAAAAACATGTTGACGAACAGGACTTTCACTATACTTGTGTTCTGCAGATTGATCTGCACTAAACTCTATTGACAGTGTAAGAAATTAAATGTTTGTATTTGTATATTATTAATTAACTGCTAATACAGATGTGACCGTAATGATCTCTCTGTCATGTATTCATTGAAATGTCATAAAATGCCACAGTGTGATAGCAGATAATGAGATGTCAGTCAGGTATTGGATGGAATTGATAAAGGGCTTAGATTTTCAATGAATTATAAATTAATTATGGCTATTATGTAGCCTACTGTATATGTTTTCTCAGGAGCCATCTTTGTATGCACTGTTGACATGCTAGCTCATTGTGTTCCAGATGGATTCTGCCGTTTTCTCTGTTTGACGCCTATAGTATAGAACTATTGTCACTATACTCCATGACCACTTGGCTGCTCACCATCAGTTAAAAGGGGCTTTGGGTGTTCTAGAGCAGTGGTTCTCCCTTTTTCTCTCAAGGACCCTCAAATTGCAACACCAGGTTACCCATTTTGTCCCAGGGACCCCCCCCCCCCATCCAGAAGGTTTTTGTCATTAGATTTTTATTTATTCCAGAGTACCATAACTCTGATGTAGTAGGAGTGATACAAGTTAAACTTCTGCTCAGAATAGTCATTCTTCAATAGTATGTTCTCTATGCGTATGGGACCTCCTCAAGTACCCCTGGGTGTCCGTGGACTCCATATTGAGAACCACTGTTCTAGAGCAACAATTTTGCAGTTAAGGGCCAGGACGGTGTTCTCTTGTTCTCCAGGACAGTGTTCTCTTGGTTCCTGGCATCAAGGGCATCGCTGCTTACATGCTATAGCTGTTTGTTTCCAACCACGGCATCATGGGTATTCATAGCATCCTTGTCATTGTCAATATCATCCACAGCATTGTTGGTAGTGTCCAGGTGGGCAGTAGTCACCACTAACCCCCTCTGTTTGATTAGAAACCTGGGTCTGGTTCCTAATGGAGTTCCATCAAAACCCAAGGACTTTGATATTATTTGAGTAATGTGAATGAGTAATGTATGCCCACATTTCCACAGCAAGGCCAACTGTGATTAAAATGCACCACCGAAAAGTCATGAAATGTTACATCAGGCCAGAGGCGGAGACCCTGTCACAGGAGCTGGGTTGAGACGTGGCTATTAGAAGAATTTGAGCCTATTGGATGGTGTGCAATAGATGAATCTCCCCACAAGGTGGTGCAACAAGCCAAAGATCTCCAGCGATTATAACGAGGCATCACCAAACGTTCTGTGTTCATGTGAACCAATGCAACGAGAGGGTGTTGAAAGATTGACTCAAGGCCAACTGTTTTGCGGGGATGAAAGGTTTCTAGAATAAAGGGTATTAAGGGAACGTTTCTTTCAGCAACGACTTCTAAAGCCCAATGACTCACTGAGATACATAATCTCTCTTTGTTGAACATTGGTTGTCATTTAAAGTGTGATCAACACGGCAAGCAAATGATATGAGGCAAGGTCATGGAGCTATAGATGCCGTATGTACACGCTGTAGCTTTTGTTGTTTCAAATTCCTTCTGGTATTTCTTCTGTGTTTACATTTTGCTTTTGATCATTGATGTTTGGATATGATTATAGTTCAAATAATATATGGATTTTAATTGCCAGTTTTCCACAACATGCCTACTGGGGCTCACCAGGTACGTCAGGTCACAGAACACCAGTAATTTCACATTTAGGAGGTAGGAGTCACATTTATGTTTTTTATATAAAAACATACACGGGCAGACCAAAGTCTTCTAATGTTTAGTGATGTAGGCCTAGTGGTAAAAATAAACGCCTGACTAAGAACTCACAGTAACGCCAACTATTTAATATGATAAAGGTGATTTGTTTTTTTGTCATTATTTCCTCAAAAATACCCCATCTTCATGTAGCCTAACTTGCATCAGTTTGGTGGTGCTTCAGTATTACCGTATGTAGCCTATATAGTATTATGAATACTATTAATTTCAATCATAAAGATTTGTATCCGTGTAAAATGGTGATGAAAAGGTGGGTCCATTATGCACCCAATGTGCTATTTCAGGGCTTGTACAGACCGCAGTGAGGCCCCATTGACTTTGTGGATAACTAGCCAGAGCTGCAGGTGTCCAGTATGAACGGTGCTGAGAAAGGACTCAACAACATCATTGGTAAGTTAGGAAACGGGGCTTGGGGTCCAAAATGTACTCTTTAATGATCAGCTAACTCAGAGTTTTGTTTTTAAAGGGAATATTTTAATTGTAGGCAGTTAAACATTCTTTAAACAATGACTCATGCACTGATGTTCGGAGAACAGATGAGAATGGTATAGTAGTTAATTAGGGTTACAGTAAGCTATGTGTACATGTCAAAATGCAGTGAGCATTTGGTTGCCTGTGTCAACCTTGAGAATGAATAGCAAGTAAACTGCAATTTCTTCATATTTTGAATTGAAAGCTGATCAACTCTAACCCACATCACACATAAATCTACGACGTGATCTGTGTTTGTGAGTGGCATGGAGAGATGTGCTAAGAAGAATAAGCAACAGCCATTGTCCGTTGAGACAAAAACTACACAAACGCAAACAACCTGTACAGGGACAGAGTTCTTAACAGCTGTCATTGTTCCCCTATGACGGAGAGTGGGACGCCACGCTACCATCTGGAGATGGTTAGGACACTAGCTGTTGTTTGATGATATACCGTGCTGCTATCATAGGTTATCTATGGCCAGAGCTATCTGTGGACCGGCTCTTCCACCATGAAGATTTGTGGCTTCCAGTCGTCTGCATGCTGACGGTAGAGGAAGATGGGTGGTAGGTAGGTAGGCTAGGTACTGTATTCGGTTCAAACACGTCTGGGTCACCATGGAGACACGCCAGAGCACTGTTGTTTTTCATGGGGTGGGAGTGGGGGTCTTCCTATGTCAATTCATAAAACATGCACAGCTATTGTTTCTAAGCAAGGAAGCCCTGCAACACTTACTCAGTTTACATTGTGGTTTATGATGATGATTCATAACAACATGAATCGTCTCTATCCTTATTGGAACAAATACCTCTGGGTTTATTGATTGTAATCTTTCAACATTATCCTAAGTGTTATATATATATATATATATAATTAATAACTAATATATAAATGTGGGATTTTCTTGGATTGCATTCCTCCTCACCGGATAGTTACGAAACCTCTCGCTCCACTTTGATTGAGTAACATCCAGATATGGTCCTGTACTGTCTGCTCTCCAGCTCTGGGAACAGAGCGCGACTAGACAGGGGAAGGAGGGTACACCGCCCGTGATAGCGGTTAATCCCCATACAGAGATATACAGGCCTATAGGCGGGCTGCACCTCCACCCTCCCTCCCTCGGTCTATCTGATGGCCTCTCTCTGAGGGCCAGTGTTCTCCAGGGCTAAAGGCAGCTCCAGCCAGCAGGAACGGCAGTGTTATCTGCTCGCCTGGCCCTGACACAGCATCCACTTGAGATAGGCCCAAGAGAGCTGCAAGCCTCAGGAGAACTGCTGGCCCCCAGAACAGACTCAGCCCTGGCTACACTGGGGAGAGAGAGAGTGTGTGTGTGCGCAGGGATGTAGCTCCAGATTCTGGGCCCCATGAAAGAATGTATTTGTAGGCCCCCAGTGAATGCGAGCGCGCGAGCGGAAATTTTTTTGGCCATTTTTTTATTGATGAAAACGCATAATATGGTTTTTACCTATACATTCGGATCAGCAGTTCAGCACCTGCACTGTTGGTGGGTGAGCCTAGTAAAGGATGTCGCATTGCGTTCATCTTCAATGAATGGACCAATGCAATAGTCTACCAAAGCCCCCCCTCTCTCTCTATATATCCCACACACACACACACACTTCAGAAACAAACATAGTATCAATGAGAGCATCAATAATACACCTGAGTGATGTCTTTTTTTTTTTGGCCCCCCCCCCCCCCCCCCCCCCCCCCCAGTGCTGGGCCCTTGGAATCATCCTAAGCTACCCCCCCCCCCCCCCCCCCAGCTACGCCCCTGTGTGTGCGTGCCGCTATTTTGTGGCTATAGCAGAGGCTGGTCAGTCTTAACTGGCCATTGACTGACCACTGGCCACAAATTGAAATAGAACTGCGGTCTGGAGGTTTTAACACTTTCCGTGCCAGCCATGCGGTGCCTAGGAACCCTGCTGCGTGCCAACGCTCTATTCAATGACAGAGCTCTCATATTTGCGAACGCATAAACCATCGGCGTATTTAGACCACTATCACTGGGGCACGTGCCCCAGTGTTGATCAGCTGTGCCCCAGTGATCAAAAATAATAATAATAATTTTTTTTTACTTCGCTTTGAAATATTATAGTGAAATATTTTGCACTGTTGTCGCATTTATCTTGTTGAAATCCTCCAACAGGCTCTTTTTTGTAAGTTGACTGGTTTGCACACCCCTATGACAGCTAATACATGGTACATCCCAGCAGTCAGCTGGCCTCGCGCAGTTCACAGGTAAAATCACACAGTGCTGCCGCGGTTGCATTCTGTCATGATGCACAGCTAAGAAAGTTAAAGCAAAGGAAATTCGGGCATTCCAGCCCTCGTGGACAGACTACTACGGGTTTGTGTGTCAGAAGGACCGTGCTGTGTGTACTTATGTTGAAGGCTTGCCAAACAAAGAGACAATCAAATCAAGGATAAAAGATATCCCCATGTCAGCTCGAAGTGTCGAGCGACGCATCAACGAAATGTCCGAAAATATCAGAGAACAGCAAACAGCTGGATTAAAAGATGCTCCGGTGTGCAGCTTAAAGGGACCAACCAACACAGCCCCCAGATAACGGAGCTCAGTAAAGCAAAACAGTGCCAGGGATCTCAGGTAGGCAGCTGTTTATTTTCCTACACATGGCACTGCAGCATGTTAACTTGAACGTCTTTCTTGAATACCGCCTATGTCACAAATGTATCAGTACTAAATACCTATATGTCCCTATGCCATAAATGTCATGTATGTTGTGTATGTCATAAATGTCCATATGAATTGAAAATGGGGGACCCTGATGGAAACAAGACAAACGTCTTTCTCAGGTCTGCATCCCCTTAACAATTGTATGTATTGAGCCGTACTGTATTGTACCCATTCTGCAATCTGTTAAATAAAGTTTTCATTCATTCATTCTCTCTCTCTCTCTCTCTCTCTCTCTCTCTCTCCTCTCCTCCTCTCCCTCTCTCTCTCTCCTCTCCTCTCTCTCCCTCTCCTCTCCTCTCCTCTCCTCTCCTCTCCTCTCCTCTCCTCTCCTCTCCTCTCCTCTCCTCTCCTCTCCTCTCCTCTCCTCTCCTCTCCTCTCCTCTCCTCTCCTCTCCTCTCTCTCTCCTCTCCTCTCTCTCTGGCCTTGCTCCGGTGGAGGGATTGGAGGAGGGTGTGCCATCATGTTAACGTTAGCCTCAGTTAAACCTTGCGACGACTGAGCTGTGTTCTGGTCATGTGACACTACACATATTTAATTGAGAGCCTTTATTATTTCAATTTAGCTGGAAATACATTGATACATCATTCAGTAACATTTTCAGAGCCTTATAACAAAAACATTATTACGGTCACCATTGTGACCAGTGGGATTCTTTTTACTCAAAATGTGAGTATTACCAAGTCACCTTGTGTTCTTAAAACAATGACAATAAACATAGTTTTATTAGGTTGAAATAATGTGGTTGTGTACTTATTTTTTCTGTTAACTTATTATGGATTGAAAACTGAAAACCTAACAAAATGTGCTATATATAGCCTACCGTCTGCGTCGAATATGAAATAAATGCAATTCTAAATGATAAATAAAAAAATTAAAAAACAAGCTCAATCAAAAGATTCTACATGATTCCAAAATAGTGAAGAAAATTACTTTAGGAAGAACAAAGGTAGAGGCTCTGGTCCTTGCTCCAAAGGCAGTGGGTGATGTTCTCAAGGCCTTAACATCAGACAAACCCCTCCCATTCTCCATACAGATGGATGCATCTAACCTAACCCTAACCCTAAAACCGAAATAAAGTAAAAAAAAAAAAATAGTTACAAAATCTGCCCATTTTCGCCCAAAAAACTGGCAAAATCGGCAAAAAAAATTCTCTAAAAAAATAGGCAACATTTTTTTTCTGAAAAACATTTCAGACAAAAATAAAGATTCTGTGATAATTCTGTGATAATCGCCCTTTACTGGAATACACTGGAATACACAAAACACGTTGTCATTTTTCTGCCTGTTTATGAATCGTTTTCAAATAAATGCTAGATTATTGATAGTATATGTGTACTTATGCACACTATAGAAGCGGACTGAAAATCGATTATCTTATTTCCTGATCACACACACACACACTCACACACACACACACACACACACACACACACACACACACACACACACACACACACACACACACACACACATATGGCACACGCTGATATATAGGTGAAAATATCTCTGATTATCCCAAGACTGGTAAAATAGATTCCTTACCTCAGATCAGATGTTCTCCAAAAAGGTTATTCCAATTCCTGATCGCCATTCCAAATATCGATTGCATTTATTGATCCAATGCTGGGTACTGGAAACTAAGGCTGAGCCCGAACGTTCGAACGTTCGAACGTTCGTTCGTTAAGCTGACATTCGGACTTTAATTAATGGGTTCGAACGTTCGGTGAAAAAAAATAAAGCAGGCGCAACAACGGTGAGGCGATGTGAAGCGGCGCGTCCCCCGAGTGAGATCGCTCGGCTCAACCAGTATGGTCTCTGCCGGGCTGTTGCTGGATACTCAACCAGAGCTCTTGTCTCAACCAATGCAATAGAACAATTTTGATTGAATGACAGGCGATTCTGCCAATTACGTCACACCGCTTGCACCCGCCTCTGCTGTTACCACCAATCGGCAAGCGTTTATTATTTTTTTTACTTCCGGCAATGCCGCCATTGATCTGCTTGAGAGAAGCATTAACGTAGCGTTAGCTCCCCGCCGAGGAAGTAAAAGTCGTAACAACTTTCCATAGGTCAACCTGCGGAAGGATCATTAATGAATAGTATTGAATACCAGCCTTTTTCGGCCACGGAGCGCGAGCTTCATGGCGGGAGGTGGTTGCGTTGGAAACACTCTGGGCGTGTTGGGAGCCCGGCGGGACCCCCGCGCCGGTGTCTCTCTGTCTCTCTGCTGTCCCCCGTTCCGAGGTGACGGTGGAAGGAGCTGAGGCGCGCGCCTCTCTCCTTCCCGTCGACCAAGAGTGAATACCTGTTATTGAACGTGTAACACTAACTATATAACGTGAATGCCACAAAACGAATGCATTTGTTTATCTAGCCCCTTACGTGACTGCGGTGTGCAAGGGCTATTGTTTATCATAAGTAGGAACTTTATGCAGTACTCAGTAGCTTGTTTATTTTCTTCTGAGTGCTTTGTTTAATTACATGTTTACATGAACAGCCACCACTGTAAACAACATGTTTTTTCACCAATAGATTATGCAATGCCGCCCTCCTTAGGATCTATAATAATAATAAAAAAAAAAAATTATATAAAAAAAAAAAAAAGTAATAAAAAAAAATTTTTATTAAAAAATTTACAAAAAACGAACGTTCGAACGTTCGTTCGATAACCCTGGCGAACGTTCGAACCCTAAAAACAGGGTTCGGGCTCAGCCTTACTGGAAACACATATTCTCCGCTGTTCTGATGGTGGGCGATGACTCCAGTAGGCTTGGATTACATGCCTGACAAGTAAAATGTGGAAGCAGGACTTTTTTTCTCCATGCGTTTCATTCAATCCAATGGGGTGCAGTACCATCCGGAGAGACGATAGGGGGCGGTATTTTCCCTGTTCGAGCTCAGACAGATCCCCACTGGTAACGTGAGGCTAGATTGATGAAAAATTAATGGAAATCGATAATAAAAAAAATAACGATTAAAAACGAGATCTCTCGTCGGCTGGCACTCAACGGTTGGCATGAACTAACGAGAAATCTCGTCGTTGGCACTGAAAGTGTTAATGGTCTGGTCCATCTTTTTTGTTGCTCATTGTTTACCAGGCTTCTAGATTTTACATGTGTGTGTGTGTGTGTGTGTGTGTGTGTGTGTGTGTGTGTGTGTGTGTGTGTGTGTGTGTGTGTGTGTGTGTGTGTGTGTGTGTGTGTGTGTGTGTGTGTGTGTGTGTGTGTGTGTGTGTGTGTGTGCGTGCGTGCGTGCGTGCGTGCGTGCGTGTGTTCTAAAGTGGGTGTATGGCACCATCGTAGGTTTGTACTTGAAGGTGTTTGTGGTGGAGCTGGGGAAATACACAACCATCACCAGATTCTTAACAAAGTCTCTTGAAACAGGTTGTCCTCCTGTTACCTGCTGGCATTCTTTCCTGCAGGCTATAGGAGCAAAAGGAAGTGATACACACAATACATACATACATTATTTTTCCTTTATTTTTCATATAACCTTAAACCAAGATGGTTTTGGCACAAGGAGTGTTTACATCACATCCTGTGCGTTGCTATACTGGAGGACGAGAGGATTCCAGAACATACATTGTCAAGTGTTTCTGATTGTGGTTTCTGACGGGTTGTTTAGGGGAGAGGTATGGTTATTAAAGGAGCACTACCGGTAATACATAATCTTGCACGTATCCCAAAATGATAAACTCGTAAAAAGATCAGTTGAATTGAGAGTTATTGAGGGTTTACGAGTTTGGATTTGTCCCTGTGAGATGGAAATGTCATCCAAGTATAATTTTTGATGTTGCAACTTGCTTTATGGTACTTGTTGAATTATTATAGTTTTATCATTTTAAATAAAAACAGGGTAAAACAATAAATAAAATGATGTGATGAACTAAAGACCGTATATAGGCGAAAGATCTCTCTTGGAGAATCAAGCACACTGGATGCACTGAGTGCACGGGACGACATATAGCGTTCAGGTGTGTTACAGGGTGAAATGCCCCTTTAGGGAAGGAAGGCATGCTGGCGCAGAGCCACGGCTTAGTGGAGTAGGACTCACGGCAGGTTATTTTTGGGGGAGGCTCAGGTGCCTGGGGCCCGATGACAAAGGCCTTATAAAGAGAGCTCCTCCATGGGGCCGGGGGGTTGGAAAGTGGGTTATCAGTCCTACTACTGTTGCTCCTCCTCGCCGGGGCCAACTCGTTTGCATCTAGTCAACACCTTCCGCCCCTCTCTGGCAGAGCTCCGACCCTCTGCTTCCTGACTACTTCCCAACACATCGCCTTCTAGTCCAACTGCTCTGTGAGGGCCGAGACCCCCTCCTTCCTCCATTCAGTTCAATTCAATAGACCGTTATTTGTCACCTTGATGCAATTAATCCTCTTCTTCCTCAACAAACCCTGCTTTTCCCAAACTCAATCTATCCCTCTCTCTCTCTCTCTCTCTCTCTCTCTCTCTCTCTCTCTCTCTCTCTCTCTCTCTCTCTCTCTCGTCTGCTATGTATTATTGATGAGGAATAAAGGCTTTTGAGTGTGTTTTGGCTTGACCATATCACAGCACAGCCTGGGGGTTAATGGGATTTTGGTGTAAGAGGGAGCTAGAAATCACTGTTCTACTGAGATATGCAGGGGTCTTCCAGCGCTCAGACACGCTCTGTGTGAGTGTGATTACATAGTGTCAGACCTCCAGTTGTACGGAACAGCAGATAGTGTCAGTCCTCTCATTTGTAACAAGCAAATGGCTACGATGGCTACGACTCTTTTGACAAAAGTTCATCATATTTGGTGATTCACTCTCAATTGCAGTCGTTTTATTTTTTACTCTGTTGAACTTCAACGATACTCTGATATCTGTGTCCACAAAGGATTTGCCAAGAGTTTATGAAATAAAAACAAAGACCTCAGTTTGATGTTATTTGAGACTGGCCATTTAAAAAAAATATATATATCTGTGATTGCCACATCTTCCCTTTCTTCTCTCTCTCTCTCTCTCTCTCTCTCTCTCTCTCTCTCTCTCTCTCTCTCTCTCTCTACCCTCTTTCCTCTCCTTCTCTTAAGGAATGTTTTCCCAGACTTTCCTTTCACCCTCTGCGAGCGCTCTGTCTCTCCGTGGTTAAGCACTTCATTTGTCTTCTCGGGGATCAGAGGAGCCCTGGAAATCAAAATAATCACTGGACAAAGAAGCAGGGCAAGCCGACAGGCAAGCCGACAGACAAGCCCCAGATAACAAGACGTCAAGGCCTGCTTCAACAGAGCACCATTAGAAATATCAGAAGGTAGCTACGCAGTTTCCCCCCACCAAAATATATTTTGGGGTTAATTGAAAAATGGTCTTTCAGCACATTTAACGGTTGTTTATAGCAAATGGGTAGCAGAGAGACCAATTTATTTAGCTGTGAACACACTCAGATGTGAAAACACTCAGCAATGTATTGGAAAAGTTCATTTCAATATCAGGATTGAGCCCTATACCATTATACAAAAAAAGTTTTCTTGACTGTTGATTTTCTTTCTTTATTTTTATTTTTATTATTATTATTATTATTATTATTATTATTATTATTATTATTATTATTATTATTATTATTATTATTATTATTATTATTATTATTATTATTATTATTATTATTATTATTAATTTTGTATTGGTTAATTAATTACCACCAGGAGAAAGATGCCATACATCTTTTGCAAATTTCAAAACGTACCAATAAATCAATAGCCTCCATTGCTGGGCCAAACAAAGCTTCCATGGCCTGGTCATTTCTCTATGTTGCTCATTTTCTCCCAAATGTACATTTATCTCATTCTCTTCTGCATCTTATTTCCAAAAGACATGATTTGCCAAGTGGGCCATAACCCATGTAGGATTGTTTATTATTTTTATTTTTTTACCCTAAATCATTGTCAAATGAATTGTGTAATAACGACCATAATGTGCTACATTTTATAGCCTCTGTGAGTTGCTTTCTAATGGCATATTTCATTATTCCCACTCCCCAGTGTTTTTTAGATGGGTGATTTGCCTAGCAGAGTATGTTTTTTTGTGAGTTGTTTCCCCCCCAAAAAAATCGACCTTAGAAATTCTACCACCCTGTACCTTTCAATGGCCAGTAGCCAAGTTCTAATAAGTCCGGTGTGATCGTACATCTGAAAGGGACAACTATTTGAACATTTTAAATTGGCCCTGATTCTGGCAAACTTCACTTGGCACTGCAGTGGGAAAATGGGTTGCTATAATTATTGTTATACGTGTTGTATTAGTATTGCATTCTTGTTGTTACATTATGTTAAATATGCTTCTAAAACAATTAGTTGTTAATTACTATTGTAATACAGGTTATAATAGTGTTACATTATTGTTTACATTAAACATCAAATTCATTATTATGTACTTAAATAATAAATAAATAAATAAATAATAAATAATTGGAAGAACCACTAAACGCCCAGATAATTATCATATTCATAGTATAATTAGTTAGTTACATATTTGCCTATTGGAAACTAATGTAAACACATTTTATCATCCTTTGTAAAAACCAAACCATCCATGCTAAACTATCCATTCACACAATGTAATGTCTGCAATCAGTAGAAAATCTATGATGAATGCCTTGAGAATTCTGGTATTTTTATTTATTAAATTTTTATCATATATATATATATTTTTTTACAACCCAGTATATCTCCGGAGTCAATCGTTTTCCCTCAAACTTCCTGGTGCCAGGTGTTCAACCTCCAGCAATGTTTCCCCCACCGTTTAGCAGCATAGTAATACACTGTTCACCTTTAGCCACCAAAGGATGGCGCTATAGCCACGGTCCCGGTTCACACTGAAAGCCGGTGACCTTCTCTAGTCGCTTCACGTCTCTGTGTTCAAGGTGCAGGGGATGTTTGTGAATGGGTCTCAGATGACCGTGCTGTCAGGAACAACACGCCACGGCCTGAGTGGAAATGTTAGTGAAAAGTGCCCGTTCATCAGGGAGCGGTCCGGCCGCCAACAGTCGGTGTCCAACAGCGCGCGGTGTCTCTAACTAAAGGGCAGTGCTTTTCAGGCACCTTGTGTGGACCCGAGCGGCGGTGGGGAGCCTGAACAAAACCCACCGTGTCACCAAGTGTAAACCTAACAGGTAATACACTTTACATCTGGTGTGTGGCACGTAACGTAGCACGTGAAGAGCCTCAATCTATGGTTTCAGTGGCGGGAAAACGAGCGGAGGGGCTCGTAACCTTTTCCATAAGGAAACTTTAGTGCTGGGAGCTCCGGCCCCATTTTCCCATCAGCCTCTCTGTCTCACTTCCTCCCCTCCCCCTCACACCAGACCCCGCATGGCACGCAAGGCCCTGACCACCAGCGCAGCGTGGCGCCAAGAGGGCGCGGAGGTTGTGTGTGTGTGTGTGTGTGTGTACATCTGAAGGGGCGCAGTGGCCAATGCCTGTCTAAGTGGGTGCATGTGTGTGTGTGTGTGTGTGCAAGCTCTAGTGGAGGTTGTGTGTGTATGTGTCTGCATGTGTGTGTCTGCATGTGCGTGTGCCCGCTGGTTGGCGGCCGAGACCCCGGATATGTTGTGGAAGTGTGTAGTGGACAGGGGCCAGACAAGATGTGACCTGCTGGAGGAAGCCCAACTGACCCAATAGGACGAATAGCCATCAATCAACGTGCTTGGTCCCGCCCACAGCCCACCACTTCAAACACACAGGCGGATTAAGGCCTTGGTCAGGCAGGCCGACACGCTAAGAAATAGGAGCTCTCATTAGAACCCGTTTTCTATTCATCTTCTCCATAAATGACCCAAACTATACCAGGATGGATCCCTCGGTTTCGCCAATCTTTTGGCCGAGAGAGTCCCTGTGAATTGATTGGTTTACTGAGTAGGAAAAGGAACACATCATGGAAAGAGGTCCATCCATCCTACTATTCCCATCTTTCACCCAGTAACAGAAAAACAACCCAAAAATATCTTGTTTTTCCAAGTTGAATTCCAGTACATTAGCCAACATTGTCACTGGATTGCTGGTAGAGTCGTTAAATTGGTCTGGAGGAAGCATCTTCAGAAACAATACCTCCATCAGTCTTTCCTCCTTCATTACAGAATGTGACCTGCATCTGGACCAGGCACCTGTAATTAGGGGACACGATTATTTATTAGTCTTTTGAACCCCACTGTAATTTAGCAGGGAGAGTCTCAATACTCCCACTCCATGGTCAGATCAAAGCCGAGGTCTGACCAGCCAGGCCACTGGACAAATGACCACAAGGTCAGGAACTCAGTTCCGCTGAGGGTAGAGGCCAAGGACCTGGAGTTGGACTGATGCCACTGTGCTGCAATTATAGTAGAGCAATGTTAAATGACAATGTCAGGGATGATGATGATGATGATGATGACGACGATGATAATCATGATGATGAGCAGAAATGTGGGGATTATGTTTTCAGAGCACGTTATACCTGACCAATTAAATAATTTCACACTGTGCTGAAATCTCATGTGGTAAGAAATATAATTTTAACTTGGTATCACTATCTGATAACAAAGGGTAAAAGAAATTGGAAAATGAAATAATTGTGGGAACAGATTTGTAGCATATTTGCAACCCACTGGTTCGCTTCAAAATTATGCTGCCCCACGTTTGACAATGTTTGCCGATTGTGGCAAATCTACAGCAAAACTATGGCATTGTTCGAACGTTGGCCAAAAATTTCCCACAAAATCTAATCTTCACACATTTGCATGTCATAGCACTCAACTCTTACCTTAAAGAATATCAGAAGAAAACACAGACACACAGAGAGCATGAGAGCCGGCACGCACATGATCATGCTATAGTCTTGTCTGTGTCTGGGGAAAAAGGACTAAAGGTGCTAATTAACAGGGCTGTCAGTGGTTCCTTGAAGTGAAGTGAAACTCCAGATAAGCTCACTGGCTGGCTGAGGGAGAGCGGCCGGGCCCCACGAGGCCATCTGGACCTTATTCCCCCACAGAACAGCCGTGGTACAAAATATGGTATGTTTCTTTTCTTTCTTTTTTTTACCAAATACATGAAATCTATTGAAGTCGTTGAAACTGGGTCAACGTACAGTGGCTCGCGTAGAGCATCTCAAAACACCACCATTTTAGGAAAAGCAACGCACCCAAAATCCCACAAGATGTATTTTGAACACCGTTAATGCATTCTGTCAAATTGATATTTCCCTTTTGATAATAAAAAACTTTTGTTTTGGACATGCCTTTTCAGGTGCAGTTCATGAACAGACACACACCAGGATGTGTACGGTATTCCTGTTGGTCTGAAAAACATACACAGTTATGACCTGGAGCTGGGTGATGGATAATAATTCAGTCTTTGATGTTATTTGTTGTTCGGAGTTATTTGTTATTCTGTGTTATTTGTTGTTCAGTGTTATTTGTTATTCTGTGTTATTTGTTGCTCAGTGTTATTTGGTGTTCGGTGTAATTTCTCATCTTTTTCAAGAGGTAATGTTGCCTGTTTTGACTCTTTGTTCACAGGTCAGTTGAAACCACAATTTGGTTTTCAAAACACTTTCTCCTAAACAGTGTTATATGTTTGTGATAGGAAACCTCGCCTTCACAGGATGCTTAGTAAACGCTTCATATAATTTCAGGCTTGAAATCCATTTAGAATTCCTCAAAGCCAAAGTAATCTTCCGTGAGATGAGGATACGGCGCAACCTAATCCAATATCTTGCAGTCGTTGATAAGAGGTTTGAATATTGACACGTGGACGAGACAAATCACAATCAAATGAAACAGTGGATGAATTAAAGGAAAGGATGAGAAGGGACCCTCTCCCTCCATGTCCTGGTCGCCTCCAGGCAGGTTCACTTTGCTCTCTGCGCCGCCAGGACCGCCGTTGTTAAAGTGTCACCCTGGGACTCCGGAGGGGGACCTGCTCGTCTCCTACAGGTAATCCACCATCATTCATTCATGAGGCTCTGAGTGTTCAGGAGAGACTCAGCATCTCCCCTGATGCCTCTGCTGGCAATACATCCCGCTACACGTTAGGGAACATGACAACCGCACTCTCTCCAACCTCGCTCCGCTTCAACGCACCCCTTTGTCTCGAGACATGATATAGGCCCGCGTCAGATGTCTTGAAGGCATGGTATCATACACGCACATGCCCCATTAAAGCGGATGTTGGTTGGGTATAGATTGCAAGGCTGATCTCTGTTGAAGTGCACCTTGTGCAGATAGCCGCCTATACTAAATCAATACGTCTGGTGTAGGCCTATATTGAATGATATCGTTTTCAACCAGCCCTACTCAATACACCATTTTTCACAGTGGCCATTTTGACGTGTCATAGCAGGGTAAATACAGGTGTACTTACCCTAATAAGATTGAAAATGGTTCCGTTCCATTTAGGTGTGCCAGACCTGTTCCAGTGAGCCAGCATGCACAATACCAGGGCCCTGGTACTGGCACACCTAAACGGAACTGAACCATAATTAATGTTATTAGTTACACCTGCGTTTACCCTGCTATGACACGTCAAAAACATCCAGTGAAAAAAATTCCTGTTTTCTCCCTGTGTGGTGGATTGTGTGCGTGTGTGTGTGTGTGTGTGTGTGTGTGTGTGTGTGTGTGTGTGTGTGTGTGTGTGTGTGTGTGTGTGTGTGTGTGAGGCAGGTATTGTCAGTGAGGTATTAAAAAGTTTGAAATTATATCCAGAGCCGAGACATCAAACACCAGAGGCCCGGCTGAGTTATGGCACATCGATCGACCACAAGAACAAAGGCGGTGAGACGGAGAAGGGGATGGAAATGGTGGAAGAGAGAGAGAGAGAGAGTGAGAGAGAGAGAGAGAGAGAGAGAGAGAGAGAGAGAGAGAGAGAGAGAGAGAGAGAGAGAGAGAGAGAGAGAGAGAGAGAGAGAGAGAGAGAGAGAGAGAGAGAGAGAGAGAGAGAGAAGAGAGAGAGAGATAGATGAAGGAAGCCGCAGAGCGAGGGGTCTGCTGTGAATTGTGTTCGGGGGTCTGAGGCTTTATGTCAGTCAGGGTCCGGGGGAAAAGTGGCTCCCTTGAGGAACAGAGCGGAGAGGAAAAGAAGAGAGGGATGCAGGGATGCAGGGCACTGTGGGCCTGTATGAGAGGTGACATTAACCAGGCGCCCCCCACTAGTCCAGCTGTCAATCCATTCTCCCCTCCCCCTCTACAATCCCCCTCCTTCCTCCCAATTCTTTTTTTTCAGACACAAACCGAAGTCATGATGGCGAACCACATCAAAGACACGGACGTGGCACAGATAACAGTGACATTCATTTCTCTTCTGCTGGACAATTTAGCATTTCGGAACTGAGTTAAACCTTACTACTTACTACTAGGATGGATGCAAAATGGCCGCAGCAAAATTACTGTAGATGGGTGCTTTCACAGTCTGGTCCTTACCGAACTCTTTCACTGAAAGAAAGGTTATAGAATCCAGTGTTTTCTCGATTTTTGTTAATGTACCTGACAGATTTGGTTGTGATTGGAGCACCTGTTTTCTTTTTTCGTGCAGAAATTCTCTCTGATGTGTGTGTCCTACATTCTGCCACTCAGTGGGTCCACAGTTCCAGGGAAGAACTGTATCTGCAAAACAAACCTTCTTTACACTCGTATTATGTAGCGGGTGAAATGTGAGCTGAAATTCCTACTTGTTAGACTGATTTTATAGGTCCTATTTTGACGTTTCTTTGGTTCGGGTCAGACTAATGTTGGGCAAGTTATCTCGGGCTAATGAGTGGTTAAAGTTAGGTTTAGATTAAAATAATGGGTAGAGAGTTGTTTTTTTTATCCACTTTTTCTCCTCCTATTTTTCTGTATTTTCCTCCCATCCCAATTTAGTCGTTATGCCAATTCCCCCCTCCCCTTCTTGGTCGTTGCGCGCATGTGCCCCCCACTGGTCGGTCTAGGGAGCCCTGAAGTCTATCACATGCTTCCTCCGATACATAGGAGACAGCCAGCAGCCTCTTTTCACCTGGCAGCGAGGACTCTCATTGGTGAAGTGTAACGCGTGGGAGGTCACACTACCTTCACCATTTCCCTCCCTCGCTGTGCAGGCGCCCTGACCGACCTGTAGGAGTCGCTGTTTACAACGACCAGGACGCGTCTATTCTTTTACCAACGGATTTCCAGTTCCGCGTTCGCGTTCTGCGATCTGATTGGCCACTGACGTTTCTGGTGCGATCTGATTGGCCACTGACGTTTCTGGTCATGTGACATGTGCGCCCAATCGCGTGATGTGCCCATTTCCGCCTCGGACAGCAGCAAACTACCTAATGCCTATAGTTTATCACTGGTTAAGCTTAGGCGACTCTTTCGAAGTTGGTTAAGGTTAGAGTTTGGAATCAGGGCTGGTGTTCTATCGCCCTGCTCTAAGACAAACTCTAACCTTAACCAACTTCGAAAGAGTGCCTAAGCTTAACCGGTGGCAGAACTTGCCGTCACACGATTGGCGCGACCAGAAACGTCAGTGGCCAATCAGAGCGCAGAACGCAAACGCGCAACTGGAAATCCGTTGGTAAAAGTATTCAGGCGACCAGGACCCACCCTCGCCAGGTTTCCCACCCGCTAACACAGCCAATTGTGTTAGTATGGACGGTCGGCCAACCCGGAAGCACCACAGCTGGATTCGATCCCACTGTGGTGGTAGACAGACGCTTAGTCCGCTGCACTACCCGGCCGCCCCATGGGTAGAGAGTTTTGACAAGTACAACCAGCTGGTAAAATGCGTATTTTGAGCTACTGTAAATGTTTTAAAAATGTATATGTCCAGTCTGTACAAGCCCTGAAATAAATGCTGAAACCTACTTTGAGTGAGATGTTTATTTCAGAGTTTGTACTGATTTGCATTAGTTTGTGGCTAACTAGGGGGCGCTGCAGGTATATCCAGTATGTTGTGGCTAACTAGGGGGAGCTGCGGGTATATCCAGTATGTTGTGGCTAACTAGGGGGAGCTGCGGGTATATCCAGTATGTTGTGGCTAACTAGGGGGAGCTGCGGGTATATCCAGTATGTTGTGGCTAACTAGGTAGAGCTGCAGGTATATCCAGTATGTTGTGGCTAACTAGGGGGAGCTGCGGGTATATCCAGTATGTTGTGGCTAACTAGGGGGCGCTGCGGGTATATCCAGTATGTTGTGGCTAACTAGGGGGCGCTGCAGGTATATCCAGTATGTTGTGGCTAACTAGGGGGAGCTGCGGGTATATCCAGTATGTTGTGGCTAACTAGGGGGCGCTGCGGGTATATCCAGTATGTTGTGGCTAACTAGGGGGCGCTGCGGGTATATCCAGTATGTTGTGGCTAACTAGGGGGCGCTGTGGGTATATCCAGTATGTTGTGGCTAACTAGGGGGCGCTGTGGGTATATCCAGTATGTTGTGGCTAACTAGGGGGCGTTGCGGGTATATCCAGTATGTTGTGGCTAACTAGGGAGAGCTGCGGGTATATCCAGTATGCAGCTAACTATAGGGGGCGCTGCGGGTATATCCAGTATGCAGCTAACTAGGGGGAGCTGCGGGTATATCCAGTATGCAGCTAACTAGGGGGCGCTGCAGGTATATCCAGTATGCAGCTAACTAGGGGGAGCTGCGGGTATATCCAGTATGCAGCTAACTAGGGGGCGCTGCAGGTATATCCAGTATGCAGCTAACTAGGGGGCGCTGCAGGTATATACAGTATGCAGAACAGCAAGGATTTTGTGGAGAAAGGACTCCGATTGACAACATCGTTGGTAGGGCTAGGGTTCCAAAATTCTGAACTTATCCTTTAGATTGTATTGTTTTTAGGCCACTCTCTGTGACAGTGAGCAAGGTCTTTAAGGTCTATGGTGATAATAACAATTGAAAAATATGATCCCATGAAAATAGTACAAAGTGCTACTGGGCTGGTGTCCAACGTTCTGAAATTACACTTTCAGTTTACATTTTGAAAATTTTAATAATACGTCATATTGGCTGACATATTCCTAGGTATAAAAATGTAAAAATAAGACATTTCAAATATGATCATTCCCTGGGGAGAGAGAGGCCTGGCTTGCTATAGACAAGCAGCACAAGTAGAACATTGAACCTCATGACACTGCACCCCCCACACCCCCACCTCCACCTCCCCCACCACCTCCTCCACCTCCACCAGCACCACCTCCACCACATCCACCTCCACCACCACACACTCCCGGACCAGTTCCCAGTGAGCAGGTGCTGCAGTAGAGTTGCTCTCTGTCCATCTTGTGTTTTTCTGGGCCGTGACAGTTGTGTATGGAGCGGCATGTCTGGATGGTGATGAATAACCTGACCCTCCCTCGTTATCTAGACCTCCTTTTGATTTCACTGAGCGCCAGATGTACCTATCTATCTTCATCTTCCCCGTCTTTGAGTCCAGATTGAGTCGAAGGCCGCTTTACTTTTCATTACAAGTCAAACGTGCAGAGTGCTTCCCCCCTTATGGGAAAGAAAAGTGTTATGTGAAGTAGTTTTGTTGAGAATATTTTGTCCACCAATAATGCTCTGAACTCATTATGATTATATATGAAAAGTAAATACAAAAAATACACAAAAACAAATACGCAAATGCAAATACACTAAAGCAATCAGTGCTTTAAAATGTTTTATTGTAATAATTTGGGCACCGTATGATACAAACGTGTTGCCCACTATACTATCGGGAGGATTTTCTTCACTTGAGTGTAAAGAGTCAGGGTAGTTTATTAAATGATGCTAATGCTCTTGAGATGTACTTGAATAAAAAGCTTTTGATACAAAGAGGGTCTGAGTGTGAAGTCAGAGGAGATGGGAGCTCTCACACCCATGTAAGTGTCAAACAGGCTTTTTAAAACGACTACACAGCGGGTGTATGAATTATTGAAGACTAGACAGATTTGACCCATCTGTGGTAAGGCTCTCTGGGCTGGTGGGGGGGGGTCTTATTTTACGAGGTTCTTAAAATTATTAATAGACACAGCAATGTCATGCTTTATGTGTTTAACCGATAACCCCTGATTATTAAACTCAATGGTTTTGAAGGCCTATACAGTACATCTGAAAATGTATGTTATGGTATGTCTATTGATTTATAAAATGTACATAAATGTTCTCTGATGTTGCTTATGGAAAGTAATTGTTACAACATTTAAACAAGCAAGCAAGCAAACAAACAGGTCCAACAGGCCAGACAACAAGACAAACAGTCGATCTTCATCTACCACAGAATGTCACAGAGAGAGCCCACGTATGTGTTAACAATTAACACACAATTCAAACTGTAGTATCTCGGCTGATGACAGGCCACAAACTAAGGATCTTCGTCCAACTGTCGCAAGCGGCGAGTCTCTCAGTTTTTTTGGTATAAGCAAATACCTCCTGTCAACTGCTTTGGTGTGACTAGATGGACTGGCTGCACTGCAATTAAAGATCAGGGGATGAGTGTCCAATCCGCGTGAGCAAATGCTACCTCACACTTTATACTTCTGCTTCTGTTGCTTATTATGACTGGGGATGCTGAAGATGCTCACTTGGAGAAATGACCCACATATGTACATTCAGATAATCTGACAGCAAGCCCATTGAGAGTTTATGATGCATGTATGATTATGATATCGTAACCCCCTCCCTCCCCCCCCCGCCCAGAGGTCCTCTCAAGGCAACTTATCAACATGGGAACTTTTCAAAAAATATGTCCTGCTATGTTTTGTCCTTTGATAATTTAAAATAGATTTTGTGACATAATTTACAAGCAAGACAAGGCCTCTGGGTAAATGTGAATCATATACTACATACTGCCAGGCTCAGTGGCTCAGAGAGCCCTCGCTGAATGCCTTCCTCCAGAAGAGGAAATAAACTGCTTACAACTGTAAGCACCTTCTTCAATTCATACTGGCTTTTAAATATGAAAGAAATCAAAAATATTGAACACATTTTAAGATATACTTAAAACAGTAGGCCTATATATATATATATATATATATATATATATATATATATATATATATATATATATATATATATATATATCTTAATTTTTTTTATTTTGAATGATTTCTTCATATCTTAAATCATAATGATCTTTGTTAAAAAGTAAAAAGCCTACTTGAGAACTTTTTAACTTTTTCACTATTGTTTGCATAATTTCCTGGAAGACTACTCATAATTATATCTGCATAAAACCACACTCAGAATTTCAAATCAGTAAGCCACAGCACTTCTCAAAAGAGATCTAGCATGTTGTTGTTGTTGTTGTTGTTGTTGTTGCCGACGACAACACTGCAACATATCAACACACCACACCAACATTGGAGCATGTAATTGACAGCCTGTGTACAACCCAATAGGTGATGTGTCCAGACAGCGGTAATGAAGCAGTGAGGAAGAGAGGGCTCTGTGTGTGTGGGGCATGTGTGCATGGCGTGTTCCCTCGCAGAGAAGCACATGGCCGCAGCACATGCATGTTCACAGTGTGTCGGCATTGTGCCCCTGTAATTGATAGTAAACAGGTCTCATAGCTAGAGCTATTTTATAGCTTTTTCCAGTCTTGTTAATGCGGACATAGAAACGCATAGGCCCTCTCCTTCGTGATTTAACTGCGGCTTTTTCGTTGGCTGGTTTCATGAACATGCCTTTGTTACAGGGCACCGGTGGCGAGGCTGCTGCGGGCGGCTGTGTCAATACCAGAGACGGAAATCAAACGGCTGCCGTGCCACTGGTGCCAGGCACAACACTGGACAGTGTGTTGGACAGACAGGCCACGGCCTGCGCTCGGGGTTTCTTCCAGCACTCAATCTATGTCTGTAGTTTTAATTTCCCATCAGCCACCTGACGATCGGTGATACATTATAGGGATTTAAGGATATGTTCATGCTCTACGGCTCTTCAGGCTGCTGTAAGGCCATGGGAACTGTTTGTGAGGGCTTTGACATTTAGATTAATGGCCAACTCCATAGGGAGTGAAGAGGACTTTAAGTATGCACACGGAAGAATTGCTGCAGGAAGGACATACCACAGACAATGTACAGAACTACTGTAATCCTAAGAGCATACTGCAGACACTGTACAGAACTACTGTAACCCTAAGAGCATACTGCAGACACTGTACAGAACTGTAACCCTAAGAGCATACTGCAGACACTGTACAGAACTGTAACCCTAAGAACATACTGCAGACACTGTACAGAACTGTAACCCTAAGAACATACTGCAGACACTGTACAGAACTGTAACCCTAAGAACATACTGCAGACACTGTACAGAACTGTAACCCTAAGAGCATACTGCAGACACTGTACAGAACTGTAACCCTAAGAACATACTGCAGACACTGTACAGAACTGTAACCCTAAGAACATACTGCAGACACTGTACAGAACTGTAACCCTAAGAACATACTGCAGACACTGTACAGAACTGTAACCCTAAGAGCATACTGCAGACACTGTACAGAACTGTAACCCTAAGAACATACTGCAGACACTGTACAGAACTGTAACCCTAAGAACATACCACAGACAATGTACAGAACTACTGTAACCCTAAGAACATACTGCAGATAATGTGAGTCAAACACTCATTCAATTTACTGTATAATTATGTCATTTAAATTACATTTGAGTTGTGTTTATCAAAATAATCCCAAGAAGAACTATTGTAGTCCTAAGAACACACTGCACATAATGTGAATAACTACTGTAACCATAAGAACATACTGCAGACACTGTGAAGAACTAATGTAGCCATAAGAACACATTGCAGATAATGTGAGTCAAACACTCATTCAATTGACTGTATAATTATGTCGTTTAAATTACATTTGAGTTGTGTTTATCAAAATAATCCCAACAATCAAAGCACAGTAGAATATACTTCAACAGCATTATTTGCTCGTAATGCGCATTTATACAGTGAGGGGGTGTGAGATTTATATAGACAAGTTTTGTAAGTACGTGAGACATGCACACGGTCATCACCAGCCAGTAGGGGGTGTTTGGTCTTTGCAACATGCAACCACTGTGTGGAATCAACCATCCAGATTATACCCTAACCCGGCCCTTTGTGTGGGGGGAGAGGAACTGACCGTCGGTGAGTGGGGTGGTGAGGAGTGGGAGGGCCGGGAGCGAATTCTTGTCCAAACATTCTGCACGCGGATTTGTATTCATTGCACCCCTGCTGCTATTGATATCATTACGCGGGGCGCGCTCACGCTGGGAGGCGGGGGCTGGGACGGTCGATGGGGAGGTCACGGAGCCGCAGGCCCTAATGAGACGTGACAGTGGCTCCAGGTCGGCCAAGCATCCACCGGATTTCAATGGGAGCCGCACTTTCCCAGTCAGCGCATTAGATCAAAGATCATTACCTGCTAATCAAAACACATGAGCGTAAGGGGCTTCCCTTCTTCCCTTCCCCTTCGCTCCACTTCGCTGGGCTGAGCCAGGCTTCTGGGGGAGCTGGAGGAGAAGGAGGAGGAGGAGGAGGTGGCTACTGGATCGGACAGACCTCCGTAGCCCCATGAGAATAGGAGCCCCTCTTAAACCCCACCCCCACCCCTCCCTGGACCCGTTCACCCACCAGCCGGCCCTCTACCCGTAGCCTTCACCGGTTAGTGGGTGTCACTGGGAAAAAGCGAACTCTGCAACGTGGGACTGCGAGCTGCAAATGCTACACTGTTAGAAGAGCTAGAGTTTGTGTGGATATTAATTGCTTGTGCAAAATGTGGTAGAATTCTTGTACGGTATCTCTCGAAGATTGTCTAGAATCTTTCCAATGTGGTATCGAAGTTAGATCAGCTAGAAGACCCATCAGTTAGAAACATTGAATCTCATTTGATCAATCCCACAATGTGTCCCTGACTTTGATCAATCCCACAATGTTTCCCTGACTCAGCCTTATACCCTATGGTCCACAAATCCAACCGCCATGTTTGTGGTAGGAGTGTATTTCACATGGGAGCTCCTGAGGCAGGGTGGGGGGTGGGGGGTGCTCCTTTGTGTGTTTTTGCTCTCTGTCTTTTTCCAGGACCCTGTAATCCCATTTGGGTCTGCGTTGCTGGTGCCTCGTTAGGTCACATCCTCCACCCGAGCGTGGCCCAACAAGGCTGAGCTGCTCTGCGCCCGAAGCCACGGAGACTAGACTCCTACAGGCACCGACATGGAGTCTGCCAGAGAGGATGGACCTTTCCATGCTCTACTTTCTGGACACGATACAGAAAGTTCTTGCAATCGCAGACGCGCTGACCAGCGCATTTGTATATATGCTCACGCACACACACACACAGACATGGAGCAATAGCCAAGTCCGTCAAGCCTATATTCTTGGACACCAAATACGCAACAGATATGTTGAACCTAGTGACGGAATGGGGCAGATTAAAAAGCCATAAAAGCAAATCACATCGGAAGTGATGGCGATCACAACAAATCACCCTAATGTCTCGTCTCTAAATGACTGCCTTTGCACATCATGTTCCTGCAACAAAAAAAACACGCAGCAGCAGAGCAGCAGCAGAGCAGCACTGCGTCACACACTCACTCCAGTTCAAGGGTCTCCACCAAGCACAAAGCCTGGAGGGGGAGGGCAGCGGATTGGGGGCAGAAATATGTCGCCTTAGTGCAGAGGCCTGGGTCTTGAAACGCCGAGCCCCCTGACCAACATGGGTATATGTAGAGGGATTGGGAGGGAGGGAGGTTGAGAGAGAGTGAGAGAGGAAGATAGAGAGAGAGAGAGAGAGAGAGAGAGAGAGAGACAGAGAGAGAGAGAGAGAGAGAGAGAGAGAGAGAGAGAGAGAGAGAGAGAGGGGTGGGGAGGGGGGGTATTTTGCTGCTGTACTGAAAGGTCCATGGCCCATTAATCGTTTGTTTGAGTTTCCGCCCTGGCAAGCATGTCATGTCTCCATTAGAGAGGGATTGTTTCTTCTTCCTGTCGGCCTCTTGGCAGCAGGGGGCTCTCACACATCTCTCTTGGCCGTGCACTGCTGTCTGGTGCCAGGCAGACTGTCCTGTGTGTGTGTGCGTGCGCACGTGTGCATGTGTGTGTGTGTTTATGTGCAAGAGATTGAGAGGGATAATAATAATGGACATGTAATATTGTGTGCGTGTGTGTGTGTGTGTGTGTGTGTGTGTGTGAGTTAAAATGTGAATAATGTGTGCGTGTATGTGCAATATTGTGTGTGTGCAGTGTGGGCGAGATGTTCATTTTTTTTTTTTTTTTTTTTTTTACTTTATTTTTTAGCGTTTATCGCTTTTCTGGTCAAGCATGACCGACAGAAACAGGTTGAAACGGGATGTAGAGCAGGGGAAGACATTCTGATAAATGACGGCGGGTCCGGGAATCGAACTCGTGTCCACCAGATCCGTGACGAGCACGGTTTTCCCCGACGCAGAGATAGCGCCGAGATATGCGGTGAGCTACTGGAGCTCCCCCAATTCTTTTTTTTTTATCTACTTTTTCTCCCATTTTCTATTTTTCTCCCATCCCAATTTCGTATCGTCCAATTCTACCCTCCCCTGTCTCGAACGCTGTTAGGCCATGCCTCCCACAAGCCGGCTGCAATGTGGACGAAGCCTTGCATCACGTGTCCCCTCCGGTACTCGAGGAAGCAGCCGTTGCATCTTTTCACCTGCACAGCGTGATCTCTCAGCGGCGGGGGTCTGCGTTTGGAGGGCACGCCGCCCCCGTCGCTTCCTGATTCTGCTGCGCAGGCACACCAACCGACCTGTAGGAGTCGCTGTCCACAACATCCGAGCCCCACCCATCAGCTTCCCACCCCCTAATACTGCCAATTGTATTAGTATGAACGACCAGCCAAGCTGATAGCAATGTGGAGAGCTGGGCTCGAACCCAGCATATCCTGCATTGGTGGCGAGCGCCTTGCCCACTACACCACCTAGCCGCCCCCGAGATGTTCATTCTTAAAGGGATAGTTTGAATCTTTGAACATTAAGTTGTATGAAATACTTACCAGTGGTGTAGTGGATGCAACGTTATTAGCTTACTCACTGAGTCCCATGGTACCAAGTTCTGGCTGGAGTCCAAGCTAAACGAACGCAAACAGGGTCCTGTAACTAAATAGGTTTAATCTACACCACAATATCTAACACAAAATCATCGTCCTCCAGCACCTCTGGAGGATTCTGGTACTGTATCATTTGACACTATTTTGTTTCTCTGAAAAAGCCAGTGTATTGTGTACAGTTTCTTCCCTAATGTACAGTTTCTTCCCCTTCAGATACATATTTTTTTTATGATGTTCTCTCTTTCTTACACAGTACCGTATGTCTTGTATGTCATAAATGTCTTGATGAATTGAAAATGGAGGACCCTTATGTAAACAAGACGAAAGTCTTTTTCTGGGCTTCATCCTCTTAGCAGTTGTATGTATTGAGCTGTACTGTATTGTACCCATTCTGCAATCTGTTAATAATGTTTTCAATCAATCAATCAATATTACTATGTGCTGGAGCCGTATCACAGGTAACACAGCCTGTCAGCTGTTTCAAAATGCTGGAGGGTGATGATTTTGTGTTAGAGATAGGTGACCCCTTTGCATGTTGTGGTGTGGATTCAAACCTTTTGGTTTGAAGTGTCTGCCATGTACTGCCTGTCTAAAGCTTCCCAGTTCGCTCGGAACGCGGCCAGACCTCCAACCACAGGACGTGTGTGTTTATAAATTATATGATCAAAATAAAGGAAATAGAATTTAAATAATATTTAAAATATATATATATAATCACTTCTCTTAACAGTAAAAAAAAAAAAAAAAAAAAGGGTTTTACTTATTACTTTCTGGGAAAAGTAATTAGTTACAGTACTTACTTTTACATTACAACCTTTAAGATGTTTTAAAAATCTGTCTGCAATGTGTTCTTGCTCAACGGGCTGGGAGGTGCAGGTGTCTTTGCCTGTTGCTCTTCAGGGGAAAAGGGCAACACTTTCCAGTCTCTCTCTCTCTCTCTCTCTCTCTCTCTCTCTCTCTATCTCTCTCTCTCTCTCTCTCTCTCTCTCTCTCTCTCTCTCTCTCTCTCTCTCTCTCTCTGTGCATGGTACCCTTTGTCAATGTGTAAGCAACAGGAACCTGGCAGGGTGATGAAAACAAGTGCTTGGCTTGGGACATTGTTTTCCCGGTAGATGCATTGCGCAGATAATGGAATTCTCACAATATTTATTTTAATTTATAACAATACAGAGGGACATGTAGTGGAGATCAGTAACTGTAATCTGATAACAAACACTATATGAATAATATAATATAATAAAACTATACAACAATATATAATAATATAAGATATATGAATAATATAATATATAGCTAGCTATACAGTGACTTATCATTGTATGAATTTCTCTAGATGTCTCGTGGCAGGGTTTGAGATGTGGCCAGCAATAGCAACTGCTCCCCTATCCCCACTCAACTCCAACCCACACATCAGACCAAATGTAAACAAAGTGCAGTACCAAGAGAGGCTGTTTTGCCCAGAGGTCGCTGTTTGATGGCATTACAGATTATATTATCCTAAATCTGACTGCTACAGTCTCTTAACTGTAATGCATTGTAGCTACCGGTCAGATTACTGTTACATGTAAACTCTTACAGTCAGATTACCGTTAACTGTTACATGTACACTCTACAGTCAGATTACTGGTAACTGTTACATGTACACTCTACAGTCAGATTACTGGTAACTGTTACATGTACACTCTACAGTCAGATTACCGTTAACTGTTACATACATGTAAACTCTTATAGTCAGATTACTGTTAACTGTTACATGTACACTCTACAGTCAGATTACCGTTAACTGTTACATGTAAACTCTACAGTCAGATTACTGGTAACTGTTACATGTACACTCTACAGTCAGATTACTGTTAACTGTTACATGTACACTCTACAGTCAGATTACTGGTAACTGTTACATGTACACTCTACAGTCAGATTACTGGTAACTGTTACATGTACACTCTACAGTCAGATTACTGTTAACTGTAGTATTATATTTGATTGACATTCTCAATTGACATTTATCTTCCAATAAATTATGTGGAACATTATTTTGTTATTATTAATGTAATGTAATGTCCCTACGTGCAGAATTCTCAACAATATCATATATATCATATATTATTGTCAGATTAGTTGTAATACTTGGTATAACTACTGTAAACAAATTAGACAATTGGCAAGACGATTGGTAGCATAATTCTCACACTAATACCACATTTCCCATAAACCCTGCTGTTGCTTCCCATTGCAAAGGAAATGTTGCACTGAGAGGGTTGACAGCCCTTGCTAACTGTGAACTGAAATAGTTTTTATTGGTGAAGCAGGTTTTGCTCAGAAAGGCTACCGTTGCACCGTGATGCAGTTCAGCAGAACTGTGGATCTGACTTGGTGGCACACAATATGAATACAATATGGAGGCTACCAACGTCATGTCTCTTTGTGGGCTCATCAATTCTCATCCCTTCTCATCCGTCTCATCATGTTATTGTAGTAATCCTGCCAGGGCGTGAACATTGAATTGGCCAATGATATATTGAAATCAATATCTTACATGTCGGGGCTTTAAGACAGGTAACTCAGGTAAAAAAAGAAGAAGAAAATCTAACCCTATCTAACCTTACTGTCATGCACTTGTCCTAATAAACTAACCTACACTGTAGCACTCAACACTTTGATGAACATTGTTACTCAGCTGATAGAGTTGTGCCCTTCCTGATGACTTGTCGTACAGAACTTGTAAGTCGCTTTGGATAAAAGAGTCAGCTAAATGACTAAATGTAATGTAAATGTAAACTCTAAAGATTTATTGCATATTACTCTACAACAATTTGACACAAGCTCGCTTCTCTTTTCTGCAGGCATGTAACTCAGAAATGACTTGGAATTCTTTTACTTTTCTGTTCCACTATGGCAGACTTTCAAACTAGAACTTGATAGGCATTAGATTAAAAAAAGAAAAGAAAAAAGTTGTCAAGCCAAAGGATTGAATCCCTTCAAAACACAGCAATGAGGGCAAGAATGTAACTCTTTAAATAGACAACTTGGTGAAATCAATGAACTAATCTTCTTGGTATTAAAATCCCTGCCAAATAAAATGCTAAGCTACAACATTCCAACCGGTCTGCAGGTCTCGTCACTGGGCCTGACCTGCGCTGCCACTGCCTATCTTGATGTTAGTTTGACCTTTGACTTCAGACTATGCTGTAGACAGGGGCCTGCTGACCTGTCAAATGGGCCCTTTTATTTCCATGACCTGCTGAGCCTTCCTCTTTAAACTGAAATATGGCCGCCAAGCCGGCAGAAGCCGGCCAATTAGGAAGTAGACGGAGATCAGAGTGGCACAATGAGCCGAGGCTTTAATACAAGGTCCTCTTATCTGCCGCCTGCCCGTCTGCCTGCCTTCATGCACCGCCACCGCCACTGCCTAGTCATTGGCTGGAGCACATCGACCACACTGACCATGTAGCAGAAACGTGCAATAGATTTACCATCAAACCAATGATCATGGATATCACTGTGATTTAGCTACTGAACGACTCAATGACTTTCAGCAAATGTTCTTTATCTGTGTGACATTAAAGGATAATGTCAATGTTGTTGTTAAACTTTGGTAGATCCCCCCCCCCCCCCCCCAACAACTTATAACACCCTTCTAACTTGATTTTGCATTTGTTTAAGTTATCTATCATTGTGACAAACGTGTGACACAGCAGTCGTCTGGTAATCCGGAGGTTCCCAGTTTGATTCCCACTCCTCCCGGTCATCGTGTCGAAGTGTCCTTGAGCAAGACACTTAACCCCTAATTGCTCCTGATGAGCAGGTTAGCACCTTGCATGGTTGCCTCTGCCGTCGGTGTGTATGTGTGAGTGAATGGGTAAAATGTGAGGAACAAATTGTAAAGCGCTTTGGATAAAAGCACTATATAAATGCAGCCATTTACCATTTTGTCACTCACAAGTCAACGTAGAATGGTGGACATTAATGAAGCTGTCATTCAGGTTTTTCGAGGTGTCCACAGTGCAAAGCAGAGCACTCTTCTTCTGTTGTCACAGGTAGCCTCCTGTCTTTGGCCTAGAATATGAGGTATACAGGTGCAGCTCAATAAATTAGAATATCGTGGAAAGTCAGTATATTTCACTCTATTGATGCAGTCATTTGTGCAAAAGGAGCCCTAACCAAGTACTGAGTGAACATACATGAACATACTTTTCAGAAGGCCGACATTTCTATATACAAAAGAAAAATACATCTATTTAAAAAAATTTATTGGTGATACAGACTTTTGGGCTTTCATGAGCTGTAAGACATAATCATCCAAATTAAAACAAATAAAGGCTTGAAATATTTCACTTTGTGTGTAATGAATCTATAATCTACGAGAGTTTCACTTTTTGAATTGAATTACTGAAATAAAATAACTTTTCCACGATATTCTAATTTATTGAGCTGCACCTGTATTTCATAATGATTAGTTATTAAATGATAAGTAACTTTAAGTCAAATTAGGTTATATGTCTGTCTGTGTATTGAAGACTGTCTTAGCTGGGAGATTGGAAGGTGATGGGTTCTCACAGAAACTGGACACAAAGGTGTGAACAGGAACAGGTTTCTTTTTTTATCCACTTTTTCTCCACTTTTTCAATTTTTTCTCCCATCCCAATTCTGCTGTGCCAATTCTCCCCTCCCCTGTCTTGAACGTTGCTCGCATATGCCCCCCACTGGCCGGTTGTAGGGAGGATAGAAGCCTTCCGATACACGAGGAGGCAGCCTGTCACATCTTTTCACCTGCCAGCGCAGACTCTCATTGGCGAGGTGTAACGTGTGGGAGGCTCACACTACCCCCGCCATTTCCTGTCTCTGCTGTGCAGACGTCCCCAACCGACCTGTAGGAGTCGCTGTCCACAACGTCCAGATTACCACCCATCGACTTCCACCCGCTAACTCTGCCAATTGAGTTAGTATGACGACTGGCCCAAGCCGGAGGCAACGCCGACAGCCGGAGTCGAACCCGGTGTCTCTTGCGTTGGTGACGAGCGCAATGTCAGCTGCGCCACCCAGCCGCGAACAGGAACAGGTTTCTATAGAGATTAAAATCGTCCAGGTTCAAGCAGAAGGAGCCTTTGTCTTCCAGCAGACGGCCAAGAACCTGTGAAGTCCTTTGTTTGTAATGTAAGTGATTGAACCTTTGAAGAAATTGGGAAGTCAAATGTAATTTCAAATGTAACCACTAGTAGCACATGTGAGTAATGAAAGTGAAGATAGGAGGGGCTTGGGTTAAGTTTGAATTTATTGGTCTGAATGTGTAAATTACCACTCCCTCTTCTTATGGAGTGATGAATTGTGGGAAAGAATGGGAGGAGTTAGATTGGAACTCAGGATCAGAATTGTAGTATTTTGAGAGAGATACATTGTCCTTCATTGTACATGATCTGAAGATCTTGTAATAAATTGAGAATCTTAGAAGTTGTAAGACCTCATTTATTTTCCCACCAAGTTCTTATGTCTTCGTTTTGATCTGATATTATTTTCTCCAAAAGCACATAAAATACAAATTATTATTCTAGGTCTCTGGCAATAGAAGTAGAATAGAATCTAAGTACTTTTTAGATCCCGAGGGAAAATCAGCACCACAGATTGCTCACAATGAACATTCAGTCAAAATAAATAAAATAAGAATAACAATAAGAGTATGCAGTCATAGATATACATTCTAAAATATGTATGTATTCTAAAATATACTGCCCATAAATATACAGTATAGTATACAGTAAAACTGCTCTAAAGAAAATGCTAATGTAAGTACTGTTTGTAACTACAGTATATCAACCGCTATGTTTTCGATTGCCACATCGCGGGGTTGCTTGTTAGCTAGCTGCACTAAAGTTAGTTGGTTGTCGTTACGCTGTTAGCAAGACGCTAGGGCAGTAGATTCTATGTTTCCAAAGACAGGAGGATAATAGCAGGTGTGATTCGTCAGGGGGGATGGTGGGTATTTCGATGTATCCCCCCCTCTGGTCGTCTATTAGAGACTATCATTCGTTCTAGCATTGAATTAAAAAGATGCATTTCTGAGCAGCCTACACACCAATGTCTCCCTGCTTGCCAGTGCCTCCTCACGCTGGGACAGAGAGACGAACTGATGGCTACTGTACTGTGAGCTGTGTTTTTGCACACAGTTTGAGTAACTACAGCCCAGCACATTGTTTCACTGGCACTCTGCGCTACTGAAAATGTGCTCTGAGGCGTCAAAGGGAAATGGTGGAGATGGGAGCAACTGTCTGAGTGAAACTGAGGATTCTACTGAAGGATATTGTACTCGCCTCCCTCCTCTTATGCATCCCCGTCACAAATGCCTTTGTGGAGAGGCTGCTCTCCCTCATGACCGGTGTGTGAATGGACCAGAGAAGACGAATGGGTCTCGTGAAGAGCCAGCTTCAAGTTAAAGCGAATTTCTTTTTCCTTTTCTTGAGTTTTATGAACATCCTCGACTTCATCACATGGCTCTAAGCAGCCCGGTCCAGCAAAAAAGATCAATTCCTCAAAAGGCCTATCATGCACTCTCCATGGTGCTGAAACCTTTGTCTCAGATTGACCAAATTTGTGTTTTGGAATCGTTTATAATAAAACCCAAGATACTCATGTGCCCTAATGATAAGGATAAGCGCTCAAACCCACTCCCATTGCCAAAAAAAAGTCCTATAACCTGTTAAGCTGTAAGGTCCCTCAATTGGGGGACCCTGCTTTTCTTTATCATAAATCGATCAATAGAGACCGTATTAGATCCCCAATTATCATATCATGGGGTATCATTGGAAAGCCACACTCATTGGCTACAACCCTGTCCAAAAATCGAGATCGCCAAATGATTGTCCCTATGCCATAAATGTCATGTATGTTGTGTATGTCATAAATGTCTATATGAATGGAAAAAGGGGGACCCTGATGGAAACAAGACAAACGTCTTTCTCAGGTCTGCATACCCTTAACAATTGTGTGTATTGAGCCGTACTGTATTGTACCCATTCTGCAATCTGTTAAATAAAGTTTTCATTCATTCATTCATTCATTGACGGAGCTAGAGCCCCGGGAGTCGGGGGGTGGTAATGTGTACTTTGGCGCACGCCTCACATATTGGCATGTAACTCGAGAACCGCTGAACGGATTTTGTCACCTGAAAGGGCAATCGACAGGCAACAAATAGGGCATTAATTATATATATTGTATCAAAAGAAATGCACACTTGAGCCGCTAGAGGTCGGCAAAGTGGCGCATCGCGAATCGTCCTCATGAGGGCGCACATGTGGGCCCTTGTGTTTTTTTTCAAATGTAGCCAAGAGTAAAGACCTTAACCCTATCAAAACAGCAGTCAAAGTGTATATTTTCATTGTATATTTTTACCGATGTATTTATAAGATTTACAGAAAATGTATCGAAAAAATGCTAATTATATCTCTTTTATCGTAAAACCGTGAGGAAATGACTAAATCCAGATTTAACACTGCCATTGGAAAGAGGAGCCTTTTCCCTATCCATATATGTAGGATTTGACCATAATAAGGTCAAAGTCAAGTTCAAGGTCAAATATGAATTAATAATTAAAATGGATTATGATTTATTGCTGTATCTACAAATCCTTCTGTTTAATCATCTTCCCTTTATTAATTTGCTTAGATTTGTTTGTACAAGTAATCTCAAGAAGGTGCTGAATGAGCTTAGTGAGCGAAATCTCTTGATTGCGCAATTGTAACATGGTGTTATTCACCGGCACAGATGCAAAATAAAATCATAATTTATATTCTCCTTTTTTGTATTACAATTTACTCAAGCCTAGTAACAGACACAATATTTCGGACACTATTTCTGGTCCCTAGATGTTCCTAGATACCAAGAACATGCAAATTGACCTTGTAGAAGTGGAGCAATCTTCCATTTACTTAGGCATGTACCTTTAGGCAAAATTTCTGAAAATAGGGCTACAGCGCTCAAACCCACTCCCATTGCCAAAAAAAAGTCCTATAAATACTATAGAATGACACACTACTAATGTAGTGCATGGCCCATAATGCATTGCCAACTTCAACAGATGTGTGCCCCTTTGATGAGAGCTCTAGGTATTGACAATGTGGATAATACCTACCCTACCACATGGCCCCTAATGACCACCACAACCCAACATGTGTAGATAGGCAGTAAGAGCCATCATATCACCAGGGTTATCAAGTGGGCACCTCCCTTCTCTGGTGTTTCGTCAAGTTAGGCCCCTGACACCTCGGGAAGGCTCAACTGTTAGTTCCAGCATCCCAGAACCACCCCTCCATGCTAGCTCTCATTGTCCATAATACCCACATGCAGAATTTCCTTGTGTTACCTACATATGTCAAAAATAGAACAATTCCCATATAACAATATCACACATGAAACAAAAACAACAGAGAAGAAAAGGTACTTTTACCTGTTATTTACTTTGGCCCCCAGCTGACATTATTTCCTCCTCAACCAAATCCACTGACTACCTTTCAATGCTTCTTCCGACATCTCATTTACCACCTTTCGGAAACTGCGCCCACAAATTTCAACGAACTCTCCCAATAATGATGAAGTCAATCGTTTGTTACGAGCTGGCTCAAGCTTGCAACAAGAAAGGGGAGACACAGGCACCATTTAACCGCTTCCACCCGTGCGGTACCGGACCGACCGAAAATGACATCACGCCATAAATCATTCTCTCTAGACTGTATGACATAATGTTCATTTTTTTTTCAGCAGTCATAGTGTATATTTTCAGCAATACGTTTGTTTACCAATAGGTTAAAGTGTTATTAATGAGATTTTAGTTTTTGAAATGTGATCGTATTTTCATGGAGGTCGGCCATTTTGAATCGCGAGTGGCCATTTTGCTGTAGTCATTATGATGAAGAAAAGACAGGGCTTTCAATGAGCGTTGACATTTTGAAAAACTACATCTCCTAGGGTGCTCCAGCCTCCTGGAAGCAAATTACTTGCTGATTATTATTTTTTATTTCTATTATTTCTCGGGATTATATACCACAAAACTGAACGTTGTTGGCATAGTTTGGAGCGCAGTTTGTTTGTCTCCCTTCAGTGAACATTTAGCAACCATCCGTGTTGAATTTGGTTTCAAAATGGCGGAGCTGTCTCAAAAAAAAAAATTATGTATATGTAAATACAGTAGATTTCATTCTCGGTTCTTCATGCACACCTGGGCCCAGGAGTTCAAAACATTGAATCCCTATTGATTGATTGATTGATTGATTGATTGACATTTTTTATTAACAGATTGCAGAATGGGTACAGTACAGTATAGCTCAATACACACAATTGTTAAGGGGATGCAGACCAGAGAAAGACTTTCATCTTGTTTACATCAGGGTCCCCCATTTTCGATTCATAATTAGTTGAAATGAATGAATACAAATCTGATCCAATCAGATAGGGATTACAAGTTTTGAACTCCTGGGCCCAGGTGATACTAAATCCAAATGGATGGATTTAGCATGGTGTTATTCACTGTCAAAGATGCAAAGAAAAATCACAATTCATATTCTCATTTGTTTCATCACAATTTAAGCAAGCCTAGTAATAGACACAATATTTCTGACACTATACATTCACTGAGGTCCATAGATGTCCCTAGATACCAACATGCAAATGTGCCTTGTAGAAGTGGAGCAATCTTCCATTTACTTAGGTGTGTATTTTAGGCGGATTTTCAGAAAATAGGGCTCCGGGCTTAAGAGGTTAAAAAATAACAAAATAATGTATTAAACTATACTAATCAGCAGCCAATAAGAATGAGTATCAGTGTGTAAGCAGCAATGTGTGGATGAGAGTGTATGTGCAGCATGAATGTTGTAAGTGTAAAATCAAATGAAGCGATCAAACAAACAAAGGGACCAAAAACAGGTGGGGAGATCGCCAGAGACCAGAGGAAGCCTCCCTCTATATCCGACGCGGGACGCCTCTATACTTTCCACAAGCAACTCGTCCTTCCGCGTTCCCGTTTTGCGCTCTGATTGGCCACGCACGTTTCTGGTCATGTGACATGTGCGCCCAATCGTGTGACGGCAAGTACTTTGGACGGTTAAGCTTAGGCGCTCTTTCGAAGTTGGTTAAGGTTAGAGTTTGTCTTAGAGCGTGGCGATAGAACGCCAGCCCTGATTCCAAACTCTAACCTTAACCAACTGCGAAAGAGCTAAGCTTAACCAGTGATAAACTAGGCGTTAGGTCGTTTGCAGGCTGTTCGACGCGGAAATGGGCTAAGACACTGCTCGTCATGCGATTGGGCGCACATGTCACATGACCAGAAACGTGCGTGGCCAATCAGAGCGCAAAACGGGAATGCGGAAGGACAAGTTGCTTGTGGAAAGTATAGACGCGACTGGGACACACCGACTCAGGTGTGCCCCAATTAGCCTGATGACCCTCCCCCAGCTCTGCTCTGCCAGCTCACCCCACCAATCCTGTGAAGCAGAGACACAGAGCAGAGCAAGCAAACACAATGTAGGGGAGGGTCGTCACACGTTCTATAAATCCTCTGCTTCCTACTTCTACCAGACAAACCCTAGCTTTCCATCCTTGCTGTTCAGTTTCTGCTGTCAAATCTGCATATATTTCATGTCTCCTCCACTAGACTTACAGCCTGACAGAATATGCCCCAAAGTTGCCATCTCTTAAACAGTGGACACAACGGATCTCCATCTACATACACACTGTTTTAGGTTCTGTGGTGATGGCAGCACATCATAAGTAGCCTTTATTAGGAATTGTATATGATTTTCCTCCATACTCCACAGGTCCCTCAAGCTAGGCTTGCTCTTCTCTACAATTTCCCAATTCATCCATTGGGTCTCATTCCCCAACATTTTCCAAAGAGTTCTCTTGGAAGACTTTTCTTGGAACCGTCTGAGACAGAATCAATGACAAGTTCACTCTGAGTCCCCAACGTGCTGGTAATATGTATTTTTTTCTTTTTTAACTTTATTTTTTTGCGTTTATCGCTTTTCTGGTCAAGCATGACCGACAGAAACAGGTTGAAATGGGATGTAGAGCAGGGGAAGACATTCTGAGAAATGACGGCGGGTCCGGGAATCGAACTCGTGTCCCCCAGATCCGTGACGAGCACGGTTTTCCCCGACGCAGAAATAGCGCCGAGATATGCGGTGAGCTACGGGAGCTCCCGCTGGTAATATGTCTTAAAGGGGCTATGCATTGCTATTCCTAGCACTATTTGGGCAACTTTACACAATTCCTGTTGGTCTATTGAAGACATTTGTAATTTTTTTTTTAAAAAAAATGCATTGTTTTATATTTCTAATCAAGTACTCAAAACCATCATTTTTCAGCCTCAAGAAATCAGGCTGTTATGGCCTGGCTCCGCCCATAAGCACTTTGAGTGACAGTGCCACACAGTCTGCACTGGTAGAGGGAGGGAGGGAGGGGGGGGAAGAGAGAGAGAGAGAGAGAGAGAGCGAGAGAGGGAGGGGGGTGGGAGAGAGAGAGAGAGAGAGAGAGAGAGAGAAAAAAAAGACAGTCCGCCGGCAGCTTTTTTTTTTTTTCTTTCTTTCAATCTACCGTTTGCGTGTGTGGCGCGCTGCAGGTCCCCCCCCCCCCCCCCCCCCCCCCCCCCAAGTGCTCTCTATCTCTCTCCCTTTCTCTCCCTCTCGAGTATGAGGAAATGTTTTTTTTTTTTCTTTCTTTCAATCTCCCGTTTGCGTGTGTGGCGCGCTGCAGGTCCCCCCCCCCCCCCCCCCCAAGTGCTCTCTATCTCTCTCCCTTTCTCTCCCTCTCGAGTATGAGGAAATGTTTTTCTTTTTTTCTTTCTTTCAATATCCCGTTTGCGTGTGTGGCGCGCTGCAGGCCCCCCCCCCCCCCCCAAGTGCTCTCTCTCCCTCTCTCTTCCTTTCTCTCCCTCTCGAGTGTGAGGAAATGGTTTCGCTGTGTACAGTCAGTCTAGGTAGAATGGGGGCGGGCATTAGCTCCAACCACAGAGCCAATCGCATCACTGTGCGCTACCCACAGCCCGAATGACGTGACTCAGGCCTTCAAATCAAAATGACCCGATTTACTAGAGGACGAAAGGGGCTGGGCTGAATCGGAGCAATCCGCCAATATGGTATTTAGACCCTAAAACACATTGATACGAACTCCTATTACTATAATACAATGCTAGAGACTGAAAAATGACATTTATAATACATAGCCCCTTTAAGTGGCTCAAACGGTCGCACCTGTGACATCTGCTTGGGGAATGACACCATGTCTTAAACACGAACACGCGTTCCCGTCTAGGTCATTTGCATACAAAACAACGCCTCCAGAGCTTCTTATAAGGCAACTAATGACGCAGCCGCGTGAACATGGAATGGCGGAAGTGCCTTGCGAGTCTTGCGACGCATCAAAATTAGATTAGATTAATGTATTGGCATCATATATAGTACAGCTCGTGGTACACCTGCCGCAGCGCGCACGCACACACACACGCGCGTGCAGTACTGTATATGAATGAATGAATGAAAACTTTATTTAACAGATTGCAGAATGGGTACAATACAGTACGGCTCAATACACACAATTGTTAAGGGGATGCAGACCAGAGAAAGACGTTTGTCTTGTTTAAAATTATTCTCAGAGTTGAACAATATATTTCAAGATTTCATTGCAATGCGGATAGCACGTCAGCGCTATATGGTCAATCACACCGCTGGCCGTGAGGGAATCGCACCCTGCACTTTTAAGCAAAGTTGTCTGGCTATTGATTTCTGATATGTCAGTGACTCCTGTGGCTGTGTTGCATGAGTGCCCTGATCCCAGCCTGATCCCAGGTGTGCCGCACCCTTGCCTCTGTCCCTCCTCACCTCCCCATTCTCAGCCTTCGTTTGCGTGTTGCTGGCTCTTTTCCTGGTGGACGTACGAAGTGAACCTGCACTTTATTTTGATCCCACTTATGTTTGTTCTCTATCTACTTCCCTCTCTCTCGTTGCACTTGACTGACTCTTAAGTGACGAGGTCACAGATGGAGAGGACCATTGTCTCAGTTTGAGAACAGCGACCATGATCTCTGGAGGTGTTCCCCTGACAGACTACCCCAACTCCCCACACATTTGGGTTCCTTGTTCAAAGACGACATCCCCTTTTCCGCCACCCCAGAGGAGCGCCACAGAGTGCCACTGAAGCCTGCTGAGTGTCCCTTTGAAAGACCGGGGACAGAATCAATAGCTCGCTAGAGTGGAACTATTCTGTGGGCTTAAATTTCGCACCTTGTGTGTACTGAAACCCAGCTAATGTTCCTCTGTGTCTCTCCCCGTGCGCTGGATTGATATCTGTTGCGCTGCAAGGCAGAAAACCACTGGTTGTTCTAGTTGACCCATTTCTCTTTGTCAACAGCGAGAATGAACCTACAGTACGTCTGTCCCAAGTCCACCGGTGTCCTTTGTATATGAATGGGTGTAAATAAAGAATGTAATGTTGGAAGGTTTTCACTGAGTTAGGGCCTGAACAACGGCTCAGCAATTTAACTACAATTGATTTCATATAAAAAATTATAATACTGTCATTGAAGATTACATTACCAACACAACATTACTGTTCATATTTCCTTTTGGTCTTTTCACAACAACAGTGTTTCTAACATTACCATTATTTTGCGTCGTCTGTGTTGCTGCTTAATCTTGAATATCAGTATCAATAAACCCATAGTATACAATTGAAATCTACGTACTAAAGATGAGGCATGGTCAAATAAGGTGAAGGTGATAATTCCCGCTACTGAACATTTTATGAAAGAAATTGATATCTTTTAGCAATTTAAAATCTTACTTTGTGAATACATGTAGTCCAAGTTATATGAATATAATTTGTACCTGTGGGAAATACTCTATTTTAAAATACTACAAATTTGAATTAATCTACCCAGATGATACTGTCCTATATTACAGTACATTGCCACCTGCAAGATCCTGGTGGTCTTGAGGGTGTGTAGCTAGAGACCATTGACTGGAGGTAGACTCTGGATATGGACCAGTTAGCCTAGATGTTGGTCAAAAACACCTCTCCTGAGGTTTTTAGCTAGGCTAGCCGATCCATATCTGTTTCCATACCAGGAAATTGGTATCTTGTCTGACTCTGGAGAAGACGGTAAGTGCATTTCCCATAATGTTGGCGTGTTCCGTTTAAGTGAGCTGCTGACATTGAGTGATGACGACAGTGATCTGTGCTGCACAGTGAAGTGTGATGAACATGGATTCCGATCTGACAGTTAACACTGCAGTCACATGGCCATGGATCAGATACGTATCAGATCTAGGATTGCATATGAAAGTGGCCAGAATCTAATTTGAAATTATGAGGTTTTCGCGTTTACACTGATCAGAAAATAATCTGGTCTGTGTCACATGTGGGGGGGGGGGGGGGGAATCTGATTTGGTCCACTTCGACCTGTAGTGTGAACGTGGTCTTAGTGTAAATATTGTATCTTGCCACCTTAACAGAGTAGACATGGGGCAGAGCAGTCCTTGTTGATGTACTGGTGTAAGCCAAGGAAGGGTAATGTGGGTTGAATGAGTAAAAAGTATAATCAATAAGTCAATGAACAAACAAACAAACAATTCTGGTGGGGTTTGAGGGGCGGGGGGTTAGCAGGCAGGAAATGTAAGTATTGCCAAGACACAGTGTCATCCTTGGAAGCATCCATTATGCTCTCCCTCGTCCCAACTGTATTCCAAATGCCAGATAAGACCATCACATTGATGAGAAGCAGGCGTGGGTATTTTTACCTAAGGATCCACTTCTGTCCACTGACCAAGATAATAGAGATGGACCCGGAGCAAAGATTACCAGCGATCCCTACCAGCCCCCCCTCACTTTTCAGAGCACTCTCACCAAGCAGAAGCTACTTTGTTAAGTACTTGTTAAGTGTGTTATTCTTCGTACACACAAACACTGCCCTGGTGATGGACCACTCGGAATGTGTGGTTCTAAGGAGTGTGTGTGTGTGTGTGTGTGTGTGTGTGTGTGTGTGTGTGTGTGTGTGTGTGTGTGTGTGTGTGTGTGTGTGTGTGTGTGTGTGTGTGTGGCTCTATGTACATGTGTGCATGTGTAGGGGGTAAACATGGGGTTTTGCAGGCACTGTTATGGGTACTTTTATCAGACATATATGCTGCGCCATTGCCTTGAAAGGCTTTATGCATGCAGTGAGTTACAGAGTAGTAGATCTTTATATATTTATCTATTGGTTAATTTTGTTTAAACATTTTGATCATGACATAAATCATGAAAACCACCTCGACATGCCAATAAAGTAAGTGGACAACATACAGAAAATACACAGGTTACATGGTGGTAGTAGGTTACATGGTGGTAGCAGGTTGCATGATGGTAGTATGTTACATGGTGGTAGTAGGTTACATGGTGGTAGTAGGTTACATGGTGGTAGTAGGTTACATGGTGGTAGTAGGTTACATGGTGGTAGTATGTTACATGGTGGTAGCAGGTTGCATGGTGGTAGTATGTTACATGATGGTAGCAGGTTACATGGTGGTAGTAGGTTACATGGTGGTACTAGGTTACATGATGGTAGCAGGTTGCATGGTTACAAGGCTCCTGGCCCGGATGGTATCCCTGGCAGAGTACTCAGGGCGTGTGCAGACAAGCTGGCGGATGTCTTCACGGACATCTTCAACACATCCCTGCTACTGTCCATAGTCCCCACATGCTTCAAGAAGACCACCATTGTCCCTGTCCCCAAGAAAGCAAAAGCCCTCTGCCTGAATGACTACCGCCGTGTAGCTCTCACTTTCACCCACATGAGGTGCTTTGAGCGGATGGTCAAAAACCCACATCACCTCCTCACTACCGGACACATTGGACCCACTACAGTTCGCCTACAGACCAAACAGGTCTACAGACGACGCCATCGCCCTCACCCTCCACACCGCCCTCACCCTCCACACCGCCCTCTCCCATCTGGACCAGAGAGACACATATGTGAGAATGCTGTTTATTGACTACAGCTCAGCATTCAACACCATTGTGCCCTCCAAACTCACCATCAAACTCAGGGACCTAGGACTCAACCCAGCCCTGTGCAGCTGGATCCAGGATTTCCTGACAGGCAGACCCCAGGCTGTGTGGATGGGCTCCATCACCTCCTCCACACTGACTCTCAGCACCGGTGCCCCCCGGGGCTGTGTACTCAGCCCCCTCCTGTACTCCCTGTTCACACATGACTGTGTGGCCACACAGAGCTCCAATTTGCTTTGCTGACGACACAACAGTCATTGGGTCTCATTCACCAACGGACTTAAGACAAAAGATCAGACAAAACTTTGTCCTAGCTCCACTTAAGACATTTTCGTGCCGGTTTTGGGATTCATGAATGGTCCCTTCTCCTGGATTCTGTCTTAACTAAGAGCAGGATTTGGGAGCGCTGAAGAGCAGTCATAAGTCGGACAGACTGGTGTGCGCCGTGTTCTTAAGGGCTTTATTCAGGAGGAATCATGGTGATTGCGTTCATGTCAACTCTACAGACATCCTTGGAATTAAATAATCATAATAATAATAAATATGACAATTTTTTTTTTTGTATCTCTCTTTCTCCGATTTTTCTCTGTTTTCACCCCGTCCCAATTTAGTCGTTGTGCCAATCCCCCCCCCCTCCCCTACCTGGTTGTTGTGCGCATGTTCTCCTACTGGTCGGTACAAGGGAACCCTGAAGTATCCGCACGCTTCCTCCGACACGTGCGGCGACAGCCAGTGGCTCTCTTCTCACCTGGCAGCGAGGGCTCTCATTGGTGAAGTGTAACGCGTGGGAGGTCACGCTGCCTTCCTCAAGTCCTGCCTCCGCTTAGCAAGCGCCCAGACCTGACCTGTAGGCATCGCTGTCCACAACGCCAGTTTCCCGTCCACGGCTTCCCTCCCCCTAACCCAGCCAAACGAGTTAGTATAGCGATCAGCCCAAGCCAAGGCAATGCTGACTCCGGGAGTCGAGACCGCAGCCTCTTGCATTGGTGACGGGCACAATCTTCGCTACGCGACCTGACCACCCCAAATATGACAATATTTGTATGATAAAACATTTAGTTTTACATTTACAGTCATGCCCCAAGAGGCATTGTGATGTCAGAAAATAAATAAAAACACTACACCAACACTGCAAATGACAGTGGATAAATAAATAATATAATAATAATAAATAATAATCGTGTGGATATAGTTATAGTGGAATAGACTGTAATAATATTCCATATTTATACCGTCTTGCTACGCGCTCCTGGCCACCTGTTCAGCGCACGCACGCACACACACACACACACACACACACACACACACACACACACACACACACACACACACACACACACACACACACACACACACACACACACACACACACACACACACGCACACACACTGTATAGCCTACATGTGTAATGAACAGTAGGCTTATATTATTAGGCGATAGACAGTAGATACTGTATGCGCTGCCCTATAGTAGTTCGTACAGTACGTACAGTACACATCTTAGCATGACATCTTAAGGCCGCCACAGAGTCGGGCGTACTGTGAGCGGACCGGACTCTGCACGGCATGTCCCCAATCGTTTGAGGTTTCAGTCAAGCGTAGCACCACTTACCAATTTCCTACATTTCTCATGTCAGTTTACTACATTTAACACTTTGAGTGCCAGCAGGGGGCGCCAGAAATAGCGCTTGAGTGCCAGCGCTGTAGTCAATGGGAGGGCGATCACATTTGCGAACGCATAAACTATATCTTAAATTATAGCTATGTGTATAATACGCCCGTCGCTTATCAATGACTTGTTTGCAGTCAACATTGGCGAAACGGATTGTTTTTTAATCGGTTTATTTCCGTTTTATACCATTTTGAAAAACCCTCATTTTTTTAAACTTACAGAAAAAAAAATTAAAAATTCTGCAGGAATCGCACTTTACTGGAATACACAAAACACGTTGTCATTTTTCGGCCTATTTATGAATCGTTTTCAAATAAACGCTAGATTATCGATAGTATATGTGAACTTATGCACGCTAGAGAAGCGGGCTGAAAAATCGATTATCTTATTTCCTGATCAGCACACACACACTCACAGCCACACACACACATATGGGACACGCTGAGATATAGGTGAAATAAACTCTGATTATCCCAAGACTGGTAAAATAGATTCCTTACCTCAGATCAGATGTTCTCCAAAAAGATTATTCCAATTCCTGATCGCCATTCCAAATATCGATCGCGTTTATTGATCCAACGCTGGGTACTGGTAACACATATTCCACGCTGTTCTGCGGCTCGGCAATGAGTGGGATCGTCTCCGGTTACATGCCTGACAAGTAAGATGTGGATTCCGGACTCTTTTTTTCCCATCAATTTCATTCAATCCAATCCAATGGGTGCAATACCATCCGGAGAGACGATAGGGGGCAGTATTTTCCCTGTTCGAGCTCAGACAGATCACCACCGGTAACGTGAGGCTAGATTGATGAAAAATGTATGGAAATCAATAATAAAAAAAATAACGATTAAATAACGAGATTTCTCGTTCTTGGCACTCAACGCATGGCATGAACTAACGAGAAATATATATTTTGTATCATTCTTTCCAAAAGAAAAGAGGCCTAGAAGCGTGGCTAATGCTAATGGCACGCATACCAGAGGCTAACTGCCTAAGAAAACAGGCACAGAGGCACTGAAAGAGGATTTCACCCATCTAATGAACACAGACTAGACAAATATCAAGATGTATCCATCAGTGGACCAATTGCATGCTTTTGCAGAGGACAAGAAGTCTTCAGTTGACTCCTTCAGACATTAAGCACCCCCCACAGCCCAAATGGAATGATAAAAAATAAAATAAAAAATTATATATATATATTTTTTTGTCTACTAATAGTCGACTAACGGCAAATTTTGGCCTATCATAGTCGACTATCCAAATCCTTAGTCGGGGACAGCCGTAATATATATACATATATTATCTTTCAAATGTCTGAGTTCAATTTGGATTTAGTATCACCAGGCGTGCATAAGAACAGATAATGAAATCTACTGTAATCTACTGTACTTTTTTATTTTCACCACAGTGCAACCGTTTTGAAACAAATTTCAGATCTAATTGTTGCTGCATGCTAACAATAGGGAAGAGAAACTAACTGCGTTTCAATATTTGTCAAAAACTTTACCTTTTGTGGTAGAATTATCCCGAATAATAAGAGTTATTGAAATATTGCATACAGAACTATGAACCTTGAACCCCCTGGAACATTACAGGAAGTGTAGTTTTGAAAAATTCAAACGCAGATCCAGAGCTCTGGACAGGGGTGTAGCTCCAGATTCTGGGCCCCCTGAAAGAATGTATTTGTAGGCCCCCAGTGAATGCGAGCGCGCGTAAGCGCGCGAGCGGAATTTTTTTGTGCCATTTTTTTATTGATGAAAACGCATAATATGGTTTTTACCTATACATTCGGATCAGCAGTTCAGCACCTGCACTGTTGGTGGGTGAGCCTAGTAAAGGATGTCGCATTGCGTTCATCTTCAATGAATGGACCAATGCAATAGTCTACCAAAGCCCCCCCCTCTCTCTATATATATCTCACACACACACACACACACACACACACACACACACACACACACACACACACACACACACACACACACTTCAGAAACAAACATAGTATCAATGAGAGCATCAATAATACACCTGAGTGATGTCTAGTAATGGGCCCTTGGAATCATCCTAAGCTACCCCCCCCCCCAGCTACGCCCCTGGCTCTGGATGTCCGCTACAAAATGGCAGCAAAAAAACTACAATTCCCATGATTCAAGGTTTTACTAAATGGTAGCCTCTCGCGGAATATACAGACATTTTGAAGAGGAAAATCGATCTAATAACACTTTAACCTATTCCTAAACTAACGTATTGATGATAATATACATTATACATGCTGTTGTGACATGGTTATGATGTTTATACTTGAATACGTTTGAAATAAAAATCGCTACTTTTATAGAACAGTCTGGAAATATTGATTTATGACCAGATGTCATTTGCGGTCCGCCGACGGACCGCACGGGCGGAAGAGGTTAATACTTTGACAAATGTTGCCTATATTTTTCAGTCAGTTCGGTCTTTGTGTGCCAAACATTATTAAAGGTAAACCTTTTTTTTACCAAATAAATGAGAAGCATGTTTAAATCAGCAATGCCTCCCCTCTCTCTCCTAGCTCTAACCGTCACTGTCAAAATAATGTGCCTGATGTCAAACTGCCTCATTCTTTCAGTTTTTGCATGACTACGTCCTTGAGAATAACTGAAAAGTAATTTTTTTTTAATAAAAAACAACGTATACCGAACCGAAAACCGTGACACCAAAACCGTGATACGAACCGAACCGTCGATTTTGTGAACCGTTTCACCCCTAGCGAGGACCTGTCCTGGTCGCGTGAATACTTTACCCAAGGCAGTTGTCCTTCCGCGTTTGGTTTGCGCGCCCTGATTGGCCTCTCAGCGTCCAATCGACTATCGCCTAACTACAGTTCCACAGCCCAAGTCCTCTATATTAACGGCTCGCTAGTTCTGCCTCTACTAACAGCCTGCATTATCCAATTCATATCAATCGAAATAACGTATCTTTCTATATTAACGGCTCGCTAGTTCTGCCTCTACTAACAGCCTGCATTATCCAATTCATATCAAGCCTCTCTATATTAACGTGATTCCATCAACACAACATAAATGTTCAAAACACGACAAGACCGTTTGCATCACTTCCCGCGGTTCTCGGCACTTATTCTACCAGTAGTGCGGTAGTTGTTGCCACGGTCGGTATTGGGTCTTTGGGTGAATACTTCATTGGCGGGGAAGAAGAACACTGATAGCGGGGTGTGGACCGTCCCGCGAGCCCCAGACCACCGTCCCGCGAGCCCCAGACTCTGGGGAGCCTCTGGGGCTCGCGGGACGGTCCACACCCCGCTATCAGTGTTCTTCCCCGCCAATGAAGTATTCACCCAAAGACCCGTGGCAACAACTACCGCACTACCGGTAGAATAAGTGCAGAGAACCGTGGGAAGTGAAGCAAACTGTCTTGTCGTGTTGACGCACAGTGATAGTAGGAGCGAGTAGTTAGGCGATAGTAGGGCTAACGCGATTGGGCGCTGAGAGGCCAATCAGGGCGCGCAAACCGAACGCGGAAGGACAACTGCCTTGGGTAAAGTATTCACGCATCCTGGTCTCATCACACTGGCATCATTGTCAAGACAGCAATACTGGACGGCTCTTCTTCCTCCGTAGGCTGAGGAGATTCGGCATGGACTCCAGTGTTGTGTATTAAAAACTCTCCGGACCACGACGTAACAGTAGACGTTTTATTGCAATCTCAACTCCGGCATGTGTCATGAAAGCCGTAAGGCTGCGACTGTCAGGATGCAGTGGAACCTGCAGGTAGCCCTGGTGAAGATCCAGTTTAGTGAAGACGGAGGAGCCGTAAAATTGTGCAGCCAGCTCCTCCACTGTGGGCAGCGGATACTTATCCGGGATCACCGCCTTGTTCACCTGCCTGATGCACGGATGCAGGCCCCCTGACTTTTTCTTTGCCACCACCAGGTTGTAAATCCGATGCCCTCATGCAAAAGCTTCTGCAGCTCGGTGGTGACGTTGTCACGTAGCACGAGGGGCAGGCGGTGCAGAGGCTGGATCACCGAACACACCTCTGGGGTGAGGAGAGGCTGGTGATGAAAGGCAGTGAGGCAGCCCAAACCACTGAACATAGCAGGCCAGCGCTGGTGCCAAGGTGAGCCAACAGACAGATTGTCAGCCCCTGTATTATCCACGACAGAGAACCCAAGCCCACAAAACAAATCATAGCCCATGAGGTTGGCTCCCTGATGAGACACTTGGAAAGTGAATGAGGGAAGGGCCTTGGTCCCGTAGCACACAGTGAAGGTGATTGTGCCTGCCATTCCTATTTTAGACTGTCCATAACCATATAGATCCTCTGCGTTGGCGGTGAGCGTCCGGAGCAGGAAGAGTCGTCGAACCGTGGAAATGTTCAAAGGCGACTTGGAGGCCCCAGTATCCAGCAGGAGTGGGAGAACCACCCCATCCAGCACCATTTAAATGCTCAAGAGGTGGCGTCCACTGAATGGATGGTTGTCGGTGCAGTTGGACCTGGCGAACATGGCGGCGTGCTATCAGCACCGGGAGCAGAGCAGCAGACCCGGGCAAAATGGTTCTGCCTGCCACAGTGTTGACACCTCTGTCCCCTGGCAGGGAAAACTGGAGCTTGGCTGGCGTGTGATGAGGAGCCACAATTTCCACAAACGGCCCGGCATGCTGTCGTACCACGGCCTGCAGCAAAATTTACATTGAGCCGGCTGTCCTCCAGGAAAACGGGGGACTCCTCGGATGGTGCCACCGTTTGAGTCAGTAGCAGTGGTTTGGGGGGGAAATGACTGGAGGGTGCTAGCTGTGATGCAAAACCCGCTGCTAACTCGAGATGGAAAGCAATATCAACAGCCTTTGCCAATGTCAACTGGTCTGGCATCATTAATAGATTATTTCTGAGCTTCGGGTTATTAGTGTGTTCAGCTAGCTGATCCCGTATCAGTTCATCTTCCAGCACCCCAAACTTACAGAGGCTAGCCAGCCCCCTTAGGTCAGCTACGTAGTGGTGGACCGACTCACCCGCCTGCTGCCGTCATTGACGAAACACGATTCGCCGGAGCATCACGTTCTGTGAAGCTGAGAAATGTCCAGACAGCATCGTGATACAATCCTCATAATTTGGTGCATCTCAGAGAGTCCTAAAAATCCGTTGCCCCTCGTCTCTTCCTCACGTCGCTAGCATCGGCTAGCCCGACGGCTATTATAAAATTATCAAAAGCTTCCCGCCGGGGCGCCCCAGTGGCGAACCACATAACACGCTGAGTCGCGGCACGGCCGACCCGGGTTCGATTCCCGGAACATGTCGTTATTTGCCGAATGTCTTCCCCTCACTCTGTCTCCCGTTCCCCCTCTCTCTCTCTCTCTACTGGACTGCCCAGTAGTAAAAAGCGATAAACGCTAAAAAAAAATTTAAAAAAAAAGAAGAAAAAAAAGCTTCCCGCCAGTGAATCCACGGAATCGGTGGCTCGCCAGGCAGGGCGAGGAACGGAGAGAGAGGTGAGAATAGAGAATCCATAATCCTTGTCGCCAATATTGTGTATTAAAAACTCTCCGGACCACGACATAGCGGTAGACGCTTTATTGCAATCTCAACACTCCGACCAACTGCCGGCAACAACAACACTTTACTGTCGCAGCCTGTCGCTAAACCCGACCGTGTCGTCTTAAAGGCACAGTCAACACCGTTGTGATGCATACACAACATCCAGGATACTCTTTGCAACTTTTACCAGTGCACTATAGAGAGATCCTGACTGGCTGCATCACTGCCTGGTATGGCAACTGTTCAGCCACCGACCGCAAGGCTCTGCAAAGGGTGGTGAAGTCAATGTTAGGTTACATGGTGGTAGTATGTTGTATGTTATATGTTGTATGAGGGGCGACAGTGGCTCAGGGGGTAGATCAGTCGTCTAGCAATCCGGAGGTTCCCGGTTCGATTCCCGCTCCTCCCGGGCAGCGTGTCGATGTGTCCTTGAGCAAGACACTTAACCCCTAATTGCTCCCGATAAGCAGGTTGGCACCTTGCATGGTTGCCTCCGCCGTTGGTGTGTGAATGTGTGAGTGAATGGGTAAAAAAAAAATTTTGTAACAAATTGTAAAGCGCTTTGGATAAAAAAAAAGCAGCCATTTACCATTTACCATGGTGGTAGTAGGTTGCATGGTGGTAGTAGGTTACATGGTGGTAGTAGATTACATGATGGTAGTAGGTTACATGGTGGTAGTAGGTTGCATGGTGGCACTGGCAGTAGGTTACATGGTGGTAGTAGGTTACATGGTGGTAGTACTGTAGGTTACATGGTGGTAGTAGGTTACATCAATGGTGGCACTAGGTTATATGGTGGTAGTACTGTAGGTTACATAGTACTGTAGGTTACATGGTGGTAGTACTGTAGGTTACATAGTGGTAGTAGGTTACATGGTGGTAGTAGGTAGATCAGTGGTTCCAAACTTTTGCCCCATGGCACCCAAACGATAAACGAATTGAAATGCATGTTTTGCAATGTCAGAGCTTAAGCTATTAATAACACACCATCATTTTGTTTGCCGCATACTTGAAGCTGATAAACGAGTCACCATTTTCTGAATAAAATTCCACTTTCAAATAATTGATCCAACTCCTTATGAGCAAATAATAATTTTAATTTAATATTTGATAGAATATCAATAATATTCCAAATCAAGTTAAAACACACAGGCATAGGCTATGATGTTATTCAAAAATAATAACTTGCACCTGCTTCTGAGAAAGAGAGAGAGATTGTGAAACAGAACTTGTGCTTTCTCCCCCTCTCTCTCTCTCTCTCTCTCTCTCTCTCTCTCTCTCTCTCTCTCTCTCTCTCTCTCTCTCTCTCTCTCTCTCTCTCTCTCTCTCTGCACATTAATAGTGCTCATTGAGCAGGAGGGACATTCATCTCCAGAAGGCAAAAACTATCCAAACTCAGTTCATCTTGTGTGCACTGCGCTGGTGTGGAGATACAGTACATCTGGCAATGCAAGACTAATGTGTATTGTGTGGTCCATTCATAAATAATTCTATAAGTTCATCTTGGGCGGCCAAACTAGCAGCCGATACTGTGGAGAGAGAGAGAGCTGGATCCTGGAGCTAGTCTGCATTCATAGGGAGGAAATATTTCTAGAACAAATTAAACCAGAGCGGGAAACACTATTGCCCATTTGTGCTTGACGAAAGCTGTAAAACTATCTTTGCAACGTAAATACACAAGTATAGCCTACTCAATTTGATATGCTATTTT